>NW_026601509.1:2500-30000 GCF_029448725.1 Salvelinus fontinalis
CACTAGACCTATCTAATAGGACACTAGACCTATCTAATAGGACACTAGCCATATCTAATAGGATACCAGACCTATCTAATAGGACACTAGATCCCTGTTGGTTTATAAGACCTATCTAATAGGATACTAGACCTATCTAATAGGATACTAGACCTATCTAATAGGATACTAGACCTATCTAATAGGACACTCAACTTATCTAATAGGACACTAGACCTATCTAATAGGATACTAGACCTATCTAATAGGATACTATACCTATCTAATAGGACACTAGATCCCTGTTGGTTTATAAGACCTATCTAATAGGATACTAGACCTATCTAATAGGATACTAGACCTATCTAATAGGATACCAGACCTATCTAATAGGACACTAGACCTATCTAATAGGACACTAGACCTATCTAATAGGACACTAGACCTATCTAATAGGACACTAGACCTATCTAATATGATACTATACCTATCTAATAGGACACTATACCTATCTAATAGGATACAATACCTATCTAATAGGACACTAGACCTATCTAATAGGACACTAGACCTATCTAATAGGACACTAGACCTATCTAATATGATAATAGACCTATCTAATAGGATACAATACCTATCTAATAGGACACTATACCTATCTAATAGGATACAATACCTATCTAATAGGACACTATACCTATCTAATAGGACACTAGACCTATCTAATAGGACACTAGACCTATCTAATAGGACACTAGACCTATCTAATAGGATACTAGACCTATCTAATAGGACACTAGACCTATCTAATCGGGCACTAGACCTATCTAATAGGACATCAGTCTGTGGAGGAAGGGTGTGTAGAGCACCTGCTTGAGACAAAGGCAGGTCCCTGAGGAGCTGGAATGTCTCTCTGTCTCCCAGCTTGTTGGGTTGGATCCCCCAGCCGGCACACTGACTGGTGAATCATCCACATGAGACATCACTGACATTCAGTATCCCCACCACAATCATAGTGGAAACGTGTGTGTGTGTGTGTGTGTGTGTGTGTGTGGGTGTGTGTGTGTGTGTGTGTGTGTGTGTGTGTGTGTGTGTGTGTGTGTGTACAACTCTCATCCTGACTCTTTCACTACCCTTCTTATCCCTCTTTCTCATCTCTCCTCCTCCTCTCTTTTCTCCGCAGAAAACACAAAGACACCTTTACAAAGGTCGAGATCCCGTCAGAATATCAATGTGAGCACAGCGGCGGCGATGGGGGCGGCTGGGAGAGGACAGAGAGGAGTGGCGCCCACAAAGGAGGCTCGTTATGACACAGAGGGACATCCGGCTAACGCTACGGGGTCTGCCACGGCCAGGAGCAGGGGCCAACTGCGTCGGGAACCTGGAGGACTCAAAGCCATAACCACCACCGGGATGGACCAAGACACGGGGATAGAGAGACGGAGGGAAAAGGAGAGAGGGATGGACCGAGACACGGGGATAGAGAGAGGGAGGGAGAAGGAGAGAGGGATGGACCGAGACACGGGGATAGAGAGACGGAGGGAGAATGAGAGAGGGATGGGAAGAGGGCGGGAGAAGGAGCGAGGGAGGGAGAGAGAGGTTGAGGTGGAGAGAGAGTCTCCATCATGTCCCAGCAACACCAATGGAGACTCTGATGTAGATGCTCTACTGGCCAGACTGAGGGCCTTGTGAGAGATCTGTTTTCAGACACAGATAACCCAGTCACACCCAAACACCTCCACACCTGGCTCCCCCCCCCCCCCCCCCCCCCCGCCCCCATATCTGCAGCGTTAGGACAGCACAGGACAGCCCAGCACAGGACAGGACAGGACATGACATGACATGACAGGACAGGACAGCACAGGACAGGACAGGACAGGACAGCACAGGACAGCCCAGCAGAGCACAGGACAGGACAGGACAGGACAGCCCAGCAGAGCACAGGACAGGACAGGACATGACAGGACAGGACATGACAGGACATGACAGGACAGGACAGGACATGACAGGACAGGACATGACAGGACAGCCCAGCACAGGACAGGACAGGACAGCCCAGCAGAGCACAGGACAGGACAGGACATGACAGGACAGGACATGACAGGACAGCCCAGCACAGGACAGGACAGGACAGCCCAGCAGAGCACAGGACAGGACAGGACATGACAGGACAGGACAGGACAGGACAGCCCAGCACAGGACAGGACAGGACAGCCCAGCAGAGCACAGGACAGGACAGGACATGACAGGACAGGACAGGACAGGACAGCCCAGGACAGGACAGGACAGGACAGGACAGGACAGGACAGCCTCACAAGGCATTATTCAGATGTAAAAGACAGAGTCCTTCCTAAAAGCTTCGTTCCTCTTTGTAGACCGTCCCCCATGAACCTTTTATAAAGGAAGTTGGCCTATTTATTTTAAGTATAACAATAAATATGATTAAAATGTTGCTTTTTGAATCAGCTTGTGTGTCGTTGTAGGAAGCTGAAGGAATATCCCGTCAATACCTCCTTAAAAGTGGACCACTGCCAAAACGTTTGTGCTTATAGCCGCATTGACCAACCTACTGTTTCCTCTGTCTAGGATGCATCGTTATTCCAATGCACTTGTACACTTTGTAGTATGCAGTGTACACTTTGTAGTGTAAAGTGTAGACTTTGTAGTGTGCAGTGTACACTTTGTAGTGTGCAGTGTACACTTTGTAGTGTGCAGTGTAGTACGCAGTGTACTATTTGTAGTATGCAGTGTAATATTTGTAGTATGCATTGTAGTACGCAGTGTACTATTTGTAGTATGCAGTGTACACTTTGTAGTATGCAGTGTACTATTTGTAGTATGCAGTGTACACTTTGTAGTATGCAGTGTACCCGTTGTAGTACGCAGTGTACACTTTGTAGTATGCGGTGTACACTTTGTAGTATGCAGTGTACACTTTGTAGTATGCAGTGTACACTTTGTAGTATGCAGTGTACACTTGTTATGTCTTAATAATTAGCACAAGTCCTGCTACAAACCAAATAGTATCAGAAGCCGTATGTGTTTTATATGTGTTCATATCAACTCAGTGTTATCACATTTACCATTTATTACCATTTATTACCATTTATTACCATTTATTAACATTACCCTAAAGAGATATTCTAGGGATGTGATTAGACATAAAACTAGTCCTGGAACACGTGTTTATTGAAATACATTATATTGTCTGATCGTTTATTACATGGATATTTACGTTCATTTTGAATCTTTCTGAAAAATTGCTTTGCGCTCGTCGATCATTCCTCTCCCTAACTGGGTTTTCTAGTGGGACCTTTCTATGCAAGACATCTACATCCAAATCATTGTTTAAATCCAGACTATATGTATACAAATTATTATATATATATATATATATCTATATAGTATGAATATAAAGTAGAGCTTTTTCTTAATGCTGAACGATCCACATCACGTGTTGTCTTTTTGGTGGTATTTTGTCTTTCTCTCTGCTAGTATCAACATGTTATTTGTGTTTCTGTAATGTTTTTCGTTGATTTAGTGCGATGGGAGAAGTGGCGGTTTTATCCGGTGGCGTTTTGAGTGGGAGGAAGTTGTTTTTGTCTCTCTGTCGGAATGTTTGTTTCTGTCGGAACTCTCGGAATCGGAATGTTCAGTTTGATTGACAGGCGTCCGTCAGCGCTCTTCACCGTCTCCACGGCGACGACAAAGAAGATCGTTAAAATTAGACGTAAAATCATTCTCTCTCTCTCTCTCTCTCTGATCCCATTTGTTTATCTTTCTTTTCAAAATGTTCTTTAATGAAGTTGTATTATCACCTTTCCTGCCTCCTACACATTCTTGTTATTGTTAGAATGAAAGTATGTGTTTTTTTGTCGACCCATTTACAATAAAAAAAAAATGATGAAATGAAAATGGTGGGAGTATCTTCCTTCTGGGTAACGTGTATAAAAGCGCAGAACAAATTGTATTCGTTTAATAGTTTAATTTTGTAGTTCAGCTCTGCTCATTAACACATGAGCACTCATCACACACTCTTCACACACTCTTCACACACACATCACACACACACACACACACACACTCTTCACACACACACGGCGGTCCTCTTCCACTCTGAAGAACAGGTCAGTGAAACTACAATACCTGGGAGAGAGAACTCATTTTGCGCCTCATTAATTACTGGGTATTTTCAGTAATGAAATCAGCTGTTTATTGTGTTAATGATATCAGTTATAATAATCTGTGGGCGGATTCCTGTTAAAGGAGGAAGGTACATTACACACCCTGTTAAAGGAGGAAGGTGTTCCCCGTTCACTAACACACCATATACACCCTGTTAAAGGACGGAGTAGGAAGGTGTTCCCCGTTCACTAACACACCATATACACCCTGTTAAAGGAGGAAGGTGTTCCACGTTCACTAACACACCATATACACCCTGTTAAAGGAGGGAGGTGTTCCCCGTTCACTAACACACCATATACACCCTGTTAAAGGAGGAAGGTGTTCCCCGTTCACTAACACACCATATACACCCTGTTAAAGGAGGGAGGTGTTCCCCGTTCACTAACACACCATATACACCCTGTTAAAGGAGGAAGGTGTTCCCCGTTCACTAACACACCATATACACCCTGTTAAAGGAGGAAGGTGTTCCCCGTTCACTAACACACCATATACACCCTGTTAAAGGACGGAGTAGGAAGGTGTTCCCCGTTCACTAACACACCATATACACCCTGTTAAAGGACGGAGTAGGAAGGTGTTCCCCGTTCACTAACACACCATATACACCCTGTTAAAGGAGGAAGGTGTTCCCCGTTCACTAACACACCATATACACCCTGTTAAAGGACGGAGTAGGAAGGTGTTCCCCGTTCATTAACACACCATATACACCCTGTTAAAGGACGGAGTAGGAAGGTGTTCCCCGTTCACTAACACACCATATACACCCTGTTAAAGGAGGGAGGTGGTCCCCGTTCACTAACACACCATATACACCCTGTTAAAGGACGGAGTAGGAAGGTGTTCCCCGTTCACTAACACACCATATACACCCTGTTAAAGGAGGAAGGTGTTCCCCGTTCACTAACACACCATATACACCCTGTTAAAGGAGGAAGGTGTTCCCCGTTCACTAACACACCATATACACCCTGTTAAAGGAGGAAGGTGGTCCCCGTTCACTAACACACCATATACACCCTGTTAAAGGAGGAAGGTGTTCCCCGTTCACTAACACACCATATACACCCTGTTAAAGGAGGGAGGTGTTCCCCGTTCATTAACACACCATATACACCCTGTTAAAGGAGGAAGGTGTTCCCCGTTCACTAACACACCATATACACCCTGTTAAAGGAGGAAGGTGTTCCCCGTTCACTAACACACCATATACACCCTGTTAAAGGACGGAGTAGGAAGGTGTTCCCCGTTCACTAACACACCATATACACCCTGTTAAAGGAGGAAGGTGTTCCCCGTTCACTAGCACACCATATACACCCTGTTAAAGGAGGAAGGTGTTCCCCGTTCACTAACACACCATATACACCCTGTTAAAGGAGGGAGGTGTTCCCCGTTCACTAACACACCATATACACCCTGTTAAAGGAGGATGGTGTTCCCCGTTCACTAACACACCATATACACCCTGTTAAAGGAGGATGGTGTTCCCCGTTCACTAACACACCATATACACCCTGTTAAAGGAGGGAGGTGTTCCCCGTTCACTAACACACCATATACACCCTGTTAAAGGAGGGAGGTGTTCCCCGTTCACTAACACACCATATACACCCTGTTAAAGGAGGAAGGTGTTCCCCGTTCACTAACACACCATATACACCCTGTTAAAGGAGGAAGGTGTTCCCCGTTCACTAACACACCATATACACCCTGTTAAAGGACGGAGTAGGAAGGTGTTCCCCGTTCACTAACACACCATATACACCCTGTTAAAGGAGGAAGGTGTTCCCCGTTCACTAACACACCATATACACCCTGTTAAAGGAGGAAGGTGTTCCCCGTTCACTAACACACCATATACACCCTGTTAAAGGAGGGAGGTGTTCCCCGTTCACTAACACACCATATACACCCTGTTAAAGGAGGAAGGTGTTCCCCGTTCACTAACACACCATATACACCCTGTTAAAGGAGGGAGGTGTTCCCCGTTCACTAACACACCATATACACCCTGTTAAAGGAGGAAGGTGTTCCCCGTTCACTAACACACCATATACACCCTGTTAAAGGAGGAAGGTGTTCCCCGTTCACTAACACACCATTATACACCCTGTTAAAGGAGGAAGGTGTTCCCCATTCACTAACACACCATTATACACCCTGTTAAAGGAGGAAGGTGTTCCCCGTTCACTAACACACCATATACACCCTGTTAAAGGAGGGAGTAGGAAGGTGTTCCCCGTTCACTAACACACCATATACACCCTGTTAAAGGAGGAAGGTGTTCCCCGTTCACTAACACACCATATACACCCTGTTAAAGGAGGGAGTAGGAAGGTGTTCCCCGTTCACTAACACACCATATACACCCTGTTAAAGGACGGAGTAGGAAGGTGTTCCCCGTTCACTAACACACCATATACACCCTGTTAAAGGACGGAGTAGGAAGGTGTTCCCCGTTCACTAACACACCATATACACCCTGTTAAAGGAGGAAGGTGTTCCCCGTTCACTAACACACCATATACACCCTGTTAAAGGACGGAGTAGGAAGGTGTTCCCCGTTCACTAACACACCATATACACCCTGTTAAAGGAGGAAGGTGTTCCCCGTTCACTAACACACCATATACACCCTGTTAAAGGAGGAAGGTGTTCCCCGTTCACTAACACACCATATACACCCTGTTAAAGGAGGAAGGTGTTCCCCGTTCACTAACACACCATATACACCCTGTTAAAGGACGGAGTAGGAAGGTGTTCCCCGTTCACTAACACACCATATACACCCTGTTAAAGGAGGGAGGTGTTCCCCGTTCACTAACACACCATATACACCCTGTTAAAGGAGGAAGGTGTTCCCCGTTCACTAACACACCATATACACCCTGTTAAAGGAGGAAGGTGTTCCCCGTTCACTAACACACCATATACACCCTGTTAAAGGAGGAAGGTGTTCCCCGTTCACTAACACACCATATACACCCTGTTAAAGGACGGAGTAGGAAGGTGTTCCCCGTTCACTAACACACCATATACACCCTGTTAAAGGAGGAAGGTGTTCCCCGTTCACTAACACACCATATACACCCTGTTAAAGGAGGAAGGTGTTCCCCGTTCACTAACACACCATATACACCCTGTTAAAGGACGGAGGTGGTCCCCGTTCACTAACACACCATATACACCCTGTTAAAGGAGGAAGGTGTTCCCCGTTCACTAACACACCATATACACCCTGTTAAAGGAGGAAGGTGTTCCCCGTTCACTAACACACCATATACACCCTGTTAAAGGAGGGAGGTGTTCCCCGTTCACTAACACACCATATACACCCTGTTAAAGGAGGAAGGTGTTCCCCGTTCACTAACACACCATATACACCCTGTTAAAGGAGGGAGGTGTTCCCCGTTCACTAACACACCATATACACCCTGTTAAAGGAGGAAGGTGTTCCCCGTTCACTAACACACCATATACACCCTGTTAAAGGAGGAAGGTGTTCCCCGTTCACTAACACACCATTATACACCCTGTTAAAGGAGGAAGGTGTTCCCCATTCACTAACACACCATTATACACCCTGTTAAAGGAGGAAGGTGTTCCCCGTTCACTAACACACCATATACACCCTGTTAAAGGAGGGAGTAGGAAGGTGTTCCCCGTTCACTAACACACCATATACACCCTGTTAAAGGAGGAAGGTGTTCCCCGTTCACTAACACACCATATACACCCTGTTAAAGGAGGGAGTAGGAAGGTGTTCCCCGTTCACTAACACACCATATACACCCTGTTAAAGGACGGAGTAGGAAGGTGTTCCCCGTTCACTAACACACCATATACACCCTGTTAAAGGACGGAGTAGGAAGGTGTTCCCCGTTCACTAACACACCATATACACCCTGTTAAAGGAGGAAGGTGTTCCCCGTTCACTAACACACCATATACACCCTGTTAAAGGACGGAGTAGGAAGGTGTTCCCCGTTCACTAACACACCATATACACCCTGTTAAAGGAGGAAGGTGTTCCCCGTTCACTAACACACCATATACACCCTGTTAAAGGAGGAAGGTGTTCCCCGTTCACTAACACACCATATACACCCTGTTAAAGGAGGAAGGTGTTCCCCGTTCACTAACACACCATATACACCCTGTTAAAGGACGGAGTAGGAAGGTGTTCCCCGTTCACTAACACACCATATACACCCTGTTAAAGGAGGGAGGTGTTCCCCGTTCACTAACACACCATATACACCCTGTTAAAGGAGGAAGGTGTTCCCCGTTCACTAACACACCATATACACCCTGTTAAAGGAGGAAGGTGTTCCCCGTTCACTAACACACCATATACACCCTGTTAAAGGAGGAAGGTGTTCCCCGTTCACTAACACACCATATACACCCTGTTAAAGGACGGAGTAGGAAGGTGTTCCCCGTTCACTAACACACCATATACACCCTGTTAAAGGAGGAAGGTGTTCCCCGTTCACTAACACACCATATACACCCTGTTAAAGGAGGAAGGTGTTCCCCGTTCACTAACACACCATATACACCCTGTTAAAGGACGGAGGTGGTCCCCGTTCACTAACACACCATATACACCCTGTTAAAGGAGGAAGGTGTTCCCCGTTCACTAACACACCATATACACCCTGTTAAAGGAGGAAGGTGTTCCCCGTTCACTAACACACCATATACACCCTGTTAAAGGACGGAGTAGGAAGGTGTTCCCCGTTCACTAACACACCATATACACCCTGTTAAAGGAGGAAGGTGTTCCCCGTTCACTAACACACCATATACACCCTGTTAAAGGAGGGAGGAGGTCCCCGTTCACTAACACACCATATACACCCTGTTAAAGGAGGAAGGTGTTCCCCGTTCACTAACACACCATATACACCCTGTTAAAGGAGGAAGGTGTTCCCCGTTCACTAACACACCATACACACCCTGTTAAAGGAGGAAGGTGTTCCCCGTTCACTAACACACCATATACACCCTGTTAAAGGACGGAGTAGGAAGGTGTTCCCCGTTCACTAACACACCATATACACCCTGTTAAAGGAGGAAGGTGTTCCCCGTTCACTAACACACCATATACACCCTGTTAAAGGACGGAGTAGGAAGGTGTTCCCCGTTCACTAACACACCATATACACCCTGTTAAAGGAGGAAGGTGTTCCCCGTTCACTAACACACCATATACACCCTGTTAAAGGACGAAGGTGGTCCCCGTTCACTAACACACCATATACACCCTGTTAAAGGAGGAAGGTGTTCCCCGTTCACTAACACACCATATACACCCTGTTAAAGGAGGAAGGTGTTCCCCGTTCACTAACACACCATATACACCCTGTTAAAGGACGGAGGAGGAAGGTGTTCCCCGTTCACTAACACACCATATACACCCTGTTAAAGGAGGAAGGTGTTCCCCGTTCACTAACACACCATATACACCCTGTTAAAGGAGGAAGGTGTTCCCCGTTCACTAACACACCATATACACCCTGTTAAAGGAGGAAGGTGTTCCCCGTTCACTAACACACCATATACACCCTGTTAAAGGAGGAAGGTGTTCCCCGTTCACTAACACACCATATACACCCTGTTAAAGGACGGAGTAGGAAGGTGTTCCCCGTTCACTAACACACCATATACACCCTGTTAAAGGAGGAAGGTGTTCCCCGTTCACTAACACACCATATACACCCTGTTAAAGGAGGAAGGTGTTCCCCATTCACTAACACACCATATACACCCTGTTAAAGGAGGGAGGTGGTCCCCGTTCACTAACACACCATATACACCCTGTTAAAGGAGGAAGGTGTTCCCCGTTCACTAACACACCATATACACCCTGTTAAAGGAGGAAGGTGTTCCCCGTTCACTAACACACCATATACACCCTGTTAAAGGAGGAAGGTGTTCCCCGTTCACTAACACACCATATACACCCTGTTAAAGGACGGAGGTGTTCCCCGTTCACTAACACACCATATACACCCTGTTAAAGGACGGAGTAGGAAGGTGTTCCCCATTCACTAACACACCATATACACCCTGTTAAAGGAGGGAGGTGTTCCCCGTTCACTAACACACCATATACACCCTGTTAAAGGAGGGAGGTGGTCCCCGTTCACTAACACACCATATACACCCTGTTAAAGGAGGGAGGTGTTCCCCGTTCACTAACACACCATCACACCATATACACCCTGTTAAAGGAGGAAGGTGTTCCCCATTCACTAACACACCATATACACCCTGTTAAAGGAGGAAGGTGTTCCCCGTTCACTAACACACCATATACACCCTGTTAAAGGACGGAGTAGGAAGGTGTTCCCCGTTCACTAACACACCATATACACCCTGTTAAAGGAGGGAGGTGGTCCCCGTTCACTAACACACCATATACACCCTGTTAAAGGAGGAAGGTGTTCCCCGTTCACTAACACACCATATACACCCTGTTAAAGGACGGAGTAGGAAGGTGTTCCCCGTTCACTAACACACCATATACACCCTGTTAAAGGAGGAAGGTGTTCCCCGTTCACTAACACACCATATACACCCTGTTAAAGGAGGAAGGTGTTCCCCGTTCACTAACACACCATATACACCCTGTTAAAGGAGGAAGGTGTTCCCCGTTCACTAACACACCATATACACCCTGTTAAAGGAGGAAGGTGTTCCCCGTTCACTAACACACCATATACACCCTGTTAAAGGACGGAGTAGGAAGGTGTTCCCCGTTCACTAACACACCATATACACCCTGTTAAAGGAGGAAGGTGTTCCCCGTTCACTAACACACCATATACACCCTGTTAAAGGAGGAAGGTGTTCCCCGTTCACTAACACACCATATACACCCTGTTAAAGGAGGAAGGTGTTCCCCGTTCACTAACACACCATATACACCCTGTTAAAGGACGGAGGTGGTCCCCGTTCACTAACACACCATATACACCCTGTTAAAGGACGGAGTAGGAAGGTGTTCCCCGTTCACTAACACACCATATACACCCTGTTAAAGGAGGGAGGTGTTCCCCGTTCACTAACACACCATATACACCCTGTTAAAGGAGGAAGGTGGTCCCCGTTCACTAACACACCATATACACCCTGTTAAAGGACGAAGTAGGAAGGTGTTCCCCGTTCACTAACACATAATCACACCATTACACACCCTATACATTATACACCCTATACATTATACACCCTGTACATTACACACCCTGTACATTATACACCCTGTACATTATACATTATACACCCTGTACATTACACACCCTATACATTACACACCCTATACATTACACACCCTATACATTATACACCCTGTACATTATACACCCTGTACATTATTCATTACACACCCTGTACATTACACACCCTGTACATTACACACCCTGTACATTACACACCCTGTACATTACACACCCTATACATTACACACCCTGTACATTACACACCCTATACATTATACACCCTGTACATTATACATTATACACCCTGTACATTATACACCCTGTACATTATACACCCTGTACATTATACACCCTGTACATTATACACCCTGTACATTATACACCCTGTACATTATACATTACACACCCTGTACATTACACCCTGTACATTACACACCCTGTACATTACACACCCTGTACATTACACACCCTATACATTACACACCCTGTACATTACACACCCTATACATTATACACCCTGTACATTATACATTATACACCCTGTACATTATACACCCTGTACATTATACATTATACACCCTGTACATTACACACCCTGTACATTACACACCCTGTACATTACACACCCTATACATTACACACCCTGTACATTACACACCCTATACATTATACACCCTGTACATTATACACCCTGTACATTATACATTATACACCCTGTACATTATACACCCTGTACATTATACATTATACACCCTGTACATTACACACCCTGTACATTACACACCCTGTACATTACACACCCTATACATTATACACCCTGTACATTATACACCCTGTACATTATACATTATACACCCTGTACATTATACATCCTGTACATTACACACCCTATACATTACACACCCTGTACATTACACACCCTGTACATTATACACCCTGTACATTACACACCCTATACATTACACACCCTGTACATTACACACCCTGTACATTATACACCCTGTACATTATACATCCTGTACATTACACACCCTGTACATTACACACCCTATACATTACACACCCTGTACATTATACACCCTGTACATTATACACCCTGTACATTACACACCCTGTACATTATACACCTTGTATATTATACACCCTGTACATTACACACCCTGTACATTACAAACCCTATACATTACACACCCTGTACATTACACACCCAATACATTATACACCCTGTACATTATGCACCCTGTACATTATACACCCTGTACATTACACACCCTGTACATAATACACCCTGTACATTATACACCCTATACATTACACACCCTGTACATTACACACCCTATACATTACACACCCTGTACATTACACACCCTGTACATAATACACCCTGTACATTATACACCCTATACATTACACACCCTGTACATTACACACCCTATACATTACACACCCTATACATTACACACCCTGTACATAATACACCCTATACATTATACACCCTGTACATTACACACCCTGTACATTATGCACCCTGTACATTATACATTATACACCCTATACATTACACACCCTGTACATTACACACCCTATACATTATACACCCTGTACATTATACACCCTATACATTACACACCCTGTACATTACACACCCTATACATTACACACCCTGTACATTACACACCCTATACATTACACGCCCTATACAGTACACACCCTATACATTACACACCCTATACATTACAAACCCAGTACATTACACACCCTATACATTACACACCCTGTACATTACACACCTCACTCCTCTGTTTATAATTGGTTTCTACTGGCTCCTTTTAAAGACAAACTGTTATATGGGGGTTACTGCTTTCCTGTTCTTAGTTGTCTACAGTTTGTTTATCAAAAGCTTGTTTTGGTTTAATGGGAAAGCCTCTCTCACCCCCTCTCTCCCTCTCTCTCTCTCTTACCCTCTCTCTCGCTCCCTCTACTCTCTCTTACCCTCTCTCTCGCTCCCTCTCTCCCCCTCTCTCTCTCTTAACCTCTCTCTCGCTCCCTCTACTCTCTCTTACCCTCTACTCTCTCTCTCTCTCTCTCACACTCCCTCTCTCTCCCTCTCTCTCACTCCCTCTCTCTCTCTCTCTCTCTCTCGCCGCTCTGTCTCTTTCTCATATCAAAGTCTACACCTTCTGAATAAAACAGGTGTAGATTTTACCATGAAATGGTTACTTACGAGCCCAGCGGCGTCCGGTTTAGGGTTTGGCCGGGGTCGGGCCGTCATTGTAAATAAGAATTTCATCAGTGTATCAGTTGGGGCGGTATGCGAATTGAAGAGGATCCATTGTGTTTCTGGGATGATGGTGTTGATGGGAGCCCGTGACCAGCCTTTCAAAACATGTCATGGCTACAGATGTGAGAGCTACGGGGCGATAGTCCTTTAGCCAGGTTATATTGGCGTTCTTGGGCACAGGGACTATGGTGGTCTGCTTGAAATGTAGGTTTTACAGACTGGGTCAGGCAGAGGTTGAAAATGTAATTGAAGACACTTGCCAGCTGGTCAGCGCATGCTCTGAGTTCACGTCCTAGTAATCCATCTGGCCCTTTCGGCCTTGTGATTGTTTACTAACCATCGGCTACGGAGAGTGTGATCACCCAGTCGTCCGGAACAGCTGGTGCTCTCATGCATGGTTCAGTGTTGCTTTCCTCGAAGCGAAGAATATAAGGTATTTACCTCTGTTTCCCTTTGTAATCCGTAATCCACAGTGAATAATGAATAGTGTAAATCATGCTCATGTGACTTGTTTGTGTAGCAGTATATAAGGACGGAAAGGGAACGCCCTTTTCAGAGAGGTTTCATCAAGCTCGGTTTGAGTTTGTGAACCTCCCCAGCTAACCGATAGTAAAGAGTGATTCATTGTATATTGACTTCAAGCCACATCCGATGAGCGTCAGAACCCGGTGGAGTAGGATTTGATGTTGGTCCTGTATTGATGCTTTGCCCGTTTGATGGTTCGTCAGAGGACGTAGCAGGATTTCTTATAAGCGACAGATTAGTGTCCCGCTCCTTGAAAGCGGCAGCTATAGCTTTTAGCTCAGTGCGGATGTTGTTTGTGTGTGTGTTTTGTGTGTGTGTGTTTTGTGTGTGTGTGTTTTGTGTGTGTGTGTATTTGTTTGTGTGTGTGTGTGTTTTGTGTGTGTGTGTGTGTTTGTGTGTGTGTGTTTGTTTGTGTGTGTGTGTGTGTTTTGTGTGTGTGTGTGTGTTTTGTGTGTGTGTGTTTTGTGTGTGTGTGTGTGTGTGTGTGTGTGTGTGTGTGTGTGTGTGTGTGTGTGTGTGTGTGTGTGTGTGTGTGTGTGTGTGTGTGTGTGTGTGTGTGTGTGTGTGTGTGTGTTTGTGTGTGTGTTTGTGTGTGTGTCATTCAGCAGAAAGTGCACTTTGGCAATACGTAAATTAGTTTTCTCCACCACACTCACAGCCTCCTACATTAGCCCTCTCTCTATACACACTTCGAGGGCGAAGAGCAATTTAGACAAACAAGGTGACGACCTTGCCGTGACCTTTTGCTACATTCTAATGTTCACCCCACAGGGAGAGCAGGCTGGCTGGCTGGCTGGCTGGCTGGCTGGCTGGCTGGCTGGCTGGCTGGCTGGCTGACTGACACACACACACACAGAGAGAGAGAGAGAGCCTGGCTGGTTGTGGATCACGTGGTGGTTAAGTAACAAGTGATTCTGCTGGAGCCTCCTGGAGCTCAGAGCTGGACATGCCAGTGTCACTACTAGTTAATGTACACACACTGCCTGAGAGAGAGAGGGAGGGGAGCGGAGGGGAGGGGAAAGAGAGAGAGAGAGGGAGGGAGGGAGGGGGATGTTCAAATGGACAAGAGAGAGAGGAGACTTCTATTTCAGTACTTCTCCTCAAGACATTTACACACAGTCCACCTCATTCTCTCTTGTTATATTTCCACTGAACTGTCTCTCTGAACTGTCACTGAACTGAGAGGGAGGGAGGGAGGGAGGGAGTCTCTCTTAGTGTCTAATGAGAGGAAATGTATCGACAACAAGTACCAAGTTGCCTTGTTCATGTCGCCATCTTGATCCCAACCCACCGTAGGTACGTGACCTTACGTGACCTTTATGCAAATGATGTATCAACGTCATAGGCTAGACCCAATTACAATAAACCCATATCTTAGCAGGATAGTACATCTCTAAGGACATTGGTCAATTAAACAACCAATGAATTAACATATATTTACATATTCTTGCTCTGTTCTTGCCCCAGGTGAAACCAAGCAAAGTCATTATTTAGTTAAGAATGAAAGATTTGTCCATTTTCTTAAGAGTAATGTTGTGTTCTGTTCTTTTCTTGTTGTTTTTCTGTCTCCTGTTTGGGGGGGGGGGGGGGGGGGGGTGTATTCTCCATGTATTGTTTGCTGTCATTATCTGTCTGTTTGTAAAACTGACAATTCAGAAATGACAAAATACAGAAATAATGAAAGATCTGGTCACTAAGTGTAATCTATCGGTTCATAATGGAAGGAAAATGGCCCCCTAATTTATACCTGCCTCGCCTGGTTCACCAACTACTACTCTGATAGAGTTCAGTGTGTCAAATCGGAGGGCCTGTTGTCCGGACCTCTGGCAGTCTCTACGGGGGTGCCACAGGGTTCAATTCTCGGACCTCTTCTAAAGGTACCTGATCTCTCTGATAAGGCCTCTTCTAAAGGTACCTGATCTCTCTGATAAGGCCTCTTCTAAAGGTACCTGATCTCTCTGATAAGGCCTCTTCTAAAGGTACCTGATCTCTCTGATAAGGCCTCTTCTAAAGGTACCTGATCTCTCTGATAAGGCCTCTTCTAAAGGTACCTGATCTCTCTGATAAGGCCTCTTCTACAGGTACCTGATCTCTCTGATAAGGCCTCTTCTAAAGGTACCTGATCTCTCTGATAAGGCCTCTTCTAAAGGTACCTGATCTCTCTGATAAGGCCTCTTCTACAGGTACCTGATCTCTCTGATAAGGCCTCTTCTAAAGGTACCTGATCTCTCTGATAAGGCCTATTCTACAGGTACCTGATCTCTCTGATAAGGCCTCTTCTAAAGGTACCTGATCTCTCTGATAAGGCCTCTTCTAAAGGTGCCTGATCTCTCTGATAAGGCCTCTTCTAAAGGTACCTGATCTCTCCGATAAGGCCTCTTCTAAAGGTACCTGATCTCTCTGATAAGGCCTCTTCTAAAGGTACCTGATCTCTTTGATAAGGCCTATTCTACAGGTACCTGATCTCTCTGATAAGACCTCTTCTACAGGTACCTGATCTCTCTGATAAGGCCTCTTCTAAAGGTACCTGATCTCTCTGATAAGGCCTCTTCTAAAGGTACCTGATCTCTCTGATAAGGCCTCTTCTACAGGTACCTGATCTCTCTGATAAGGCCTCTTCTACAGGTACCTGATCTCTCTGATAAGGCCTCTTCTACAGGTACCTGATCTCTCTGATAAGGCCTCTTCTAAAGGTACCTGATCTCTCTGATAAGGCCTCTTCTAAAGGTACCTGATCTCTCTGATAAGGCCTCTTCTAAAGGTACCTGATCTCTCTGATAAGGCCTCTTCTAAAGGTACCTGATCTCTCTGATAAGGCCTCTTCTAAAGGTACCTGATCTCTCTGATAAGACCTCTTCTAAAGGTACCTGATCTCTCTGATAAGGCCTCTTCTAAAGGTACCTGATCTCTCTGATAAGACCTCTTCTAAAGGTACCTGATCTCTCTGATAAGGCCTCTTCTACAGGTACCTGATCTCTCTGATAAGGCATCTTCTACAGGTACATGATCTCTCTGATAAGGCCTCTTCTAAAGGTACCTGATCTCTCTGATAAGACCTCTTCTAAAGGTACCTGATCTCTCTGATAAGGCCTCTTCTAAAGGTACCTGATCTCTCTGATAAGGCCTCTTCTAAAGGTACCTGATCTCTCTGATAAGGCCTCTTCTAAAGGTACCTGATCTCTCCGATAAGGCCTCTTCTACAGGTACCTGATCTCTCTGATAAGACCTCTTCTACAGGTACCTGATCTCTCTGATAAGG
This sequence comes from Salvelinus fontinalis, assembly GCF_029448725.1. NCBI lineage: Eukaryota > Metazoa > Chordata > Actinopteri > Salmoniformes > Salmonidae > Salvelinus > Salvelinus fontinalis. The sequence goes on from NW_026601509.1 coordinate 19,965, forward strand.
CCTCTTCTAAAGGTACCTGATCTCTTTGATAAGGCCTATTCTACAGGTACCTGATCTCTCTGATAAGGCCTCTTCTAAAGGTACCTGATCTCTCTGATAAGGCCTCTTCTACAGGTACCTGATCTCTCTGATAAGGCCTCTTCTACAGGTACCTGATCTCTCTGATAAGACCTCTTCTACAGGTACCTGATCTCTCTGATAAGGCTGACATAATACAGCCAGGGTTTTGTATTGAAATACATTTCTCATTGAAGTCATTTGTCAGCAACAAGACACATGTCAAAGCACTTTAACAGCTCTATATTGGTTTCCTGTGGTATAATTATCCATGATTAACATACCTCCAATCCCAGTTGATTATGATGAAGGGTGATTTACATACCTCCAATCCCAGTTGATTATGATGAAGGGTGGTTTACAGACCTCCAATCCCAGTTGATTATAATGAAGGGTGATTTACATACGTCCAATCCCAGTTGATTATGATGAAGGGTGATTTACATACGTCCAATCCCAGTTTATTATGATGAAAGGTGATTTACATACCTCCAATCCCAGTTGATTATGATGAAGGGTGATTTACATACGTCCAATCCCAGTTGATTATGATGAAAGGTGATTTACATACGTCCAATCCCAGTTGATTATGATGAAAGGTGATTTACATACGTCCAATCCCAGTTGATTATGATGAAAGGTGATTTACATACGTCCAATCCCAGTTGATTATGATGAAAGGTGATTTACATACCTCCAATCCCAGTTGATTATGATGAAAGGTTTAAAGATGACTCCCAGGCTGCCAGTGAACATGTCTCCCTTCTCCCTTCTCCCCTCTCCCCTCTCCCTTCTCCCCTCTCCCTTCTCCCCTTTCCCTTCTCCCCTCTCCCCTCTCCCTTCTCCCCTCTCCCCAAGTACCCAAACACCCCCACCCCAAACCCCGCCCCCTTAATCTTCTACCCCCCCACACACACTCCTCCTACCGTGCTGGAGGAACAGCATTGAGTAATTGCTCTGTCTAACAACACAAAAATCCTTGAGCCTTGCCCAAACCAGCTGCCCCCAACACACACACACACACACACACACACACACACACACACACACACACACACACACACACACACACACACACACACACACACACACACACACACACACACAAAACATCACATACATATGATGCTGGGAGGATGTCTGAGGCAATGCTCTAACACACCACACAAAGTAACACACACACACCGTACACAGTAACACACACACACCGTACACAGTAACACACACACACCGTACACAGTAACACACACACACCGTAAACAGTAACACACACACACACACCGTACACAGTAACACACACACCACTCACAGCAACACACACACCACTCACAGCAACACACACACACCGTACACAGCAACACACACACACCACTCACAGCAACACACACACACCGTACACAGCAACACACACACACCGTACACAGCAACACACACACACCACACACAGCAACACACACCGTACACAGCAACACACACACACAAACCACTCACAGCAACACACACACACCACTCACAGCAACACACACACACCACACACAGCAACACACACACCACACACAGTAACACACACACACCGTACACAGTAACACACACACACCGTACACAGTAACACACACACACCATACACAGTAACACACACACCGTACACAGCAACACACACACACCATACACAGTAACACACACACCATACACAGCAACACACACCGTACACAGCAACACACACACACAAACCACTCACAGCAACACACACACACCACTCACAGCAACACACACACACCACACACAGCAACACACACACCACACACAGTAACACACACACACCGTACACAGTAACACACACACACCGTACACAGTAACACACACACACCGTACACAGTAACACACACACACCATACACAGTAACACACACACCGTACACAGCAACACACACACACCATACACAGTAACACACACACCATACACAGTAACACACACCATACACACACCATACACAGTAACACACACACCACACACACACCATACACAGCAACACACACCACACACACACCATACACAGTAACACACACACCACACACACACCATACACAGTAACACACACCACTCACAGCAACACACACACACCATACACAGTAACACACACCATACACACACCATACACAGTAACACACACACCACACACACACCATACACAGCAACACACACCACACACACACCATACACAGTAACACACACACCACACACACACCATACACAGTAACACACACCACTCACAGCAACACACACACACCATACACAGTAACACACACACCATACACAGCAACACACACACACCATACACAGTAACACACACCACTCACAGCAACACACACACACCATACACAGTAACACACACACCACTCACAGCAACACACACACACCGTACACAGTAACACACACACCATACACAGCAACACACACACACCAAACACAGTAACACACACACCATACACAGTAACACACACACCATACACAGCAACACACACACACCGTACACAGTAACACACACACCATACACAGCAACACACACACACCATACACAGTAACACACACACCATACACAGTAACACACACCACTCACAGTAACACACACACCATACACAGTAACACACACACCATACACAGTAACACACACCACTCACAGTAACACACACACACCATACACAGCAACACACACCGTACACAGTAACACACACAGCAACACACACAGCAACACACACACACCGTACACAGTAACACACACACACCGTACACAGCAACACTCACAGCAACACACACACACCGTACACAGCAACACACACACACCGTACACAGTAACACACACACCATACACACACCGTACACAGCAACACACACACACCGTACACAGTAACACACACACACCGTACACAGTAACACACACACCATACACAGCAACACACACCACTCACAGCAACACACACACACCGTACACAGTAAGACACACACCATACGCAGCAACACACACCACACACACACAGCAACACACACACACACACACACACACACCATACACAGCAACACACACCACACACACACAGCAACACACACACACACACACACACACACACACACACACACACACACACACACACACACACACACACACACACACACACACACACACACCACACACACACCATACACAGCAACACACACCACACACACACAGCAACACACACACACACACACACACACACACCATACACAGCAACACACACCACACACCACACACACACACACACACACACACACACACACACACACACACACACACACACACACACACACACACACACACACACACACACACACACACAGCAACACACACACACACACACACACACCATACACAGCAACACACACCACACACACACACCACCCACAACAACACACACAACACACACACCACACACACACACCATACACAGTAACACACACTCGTACAGAGTCATGCTCTGCAGAAAGAGGCTTCTCTGAGGTGTAGCCAGGCTAAATGCTAGGTGGCAGGTCAGAGTGTAGCCAGGCTAAATGCTAGGTGGCAGGTGAGAGTGTAGCCAGGCTAAATGCTAGGTGGCAGGTCAGAGTGTAGCCAGGCTAAATGCTAGGTGGCAGGTCAGAGTGTAGCCAGGCTAAATGCTAGGTGGCAGGTGAGAGTGTAGCCAGGCTAAATGCTAGGTGGCAGGTCAGAGTGTAGCCAGGCTAAATGCTAGGTGGCAGGTCAGAGTGTAGCCAGGCTAAATGCTACGTGACCGGTCAGAGTGTAGCCAGGCTAAATGCTAGGTGGCAGGTCAGAGTGTAACCAGGCTAAATGCTAGGTGGAAGGTCAGAGTGTATAGGGGCCGGGGACACACACCCCACACAAACACATACAACAAGCCAGGTCACCCCTGATACAAGGCAGTATTCAATGTCCCTCCATGTCCGAGGACGTCGGGTGATGACCACAGTCTCAGTCTAGTTATCCTCTAGATACTAACAGACCACAGTCTCAGTGTAGTTATCCTCTAGATACTAACAGACCACAGTGTAGTTATCCTCTAGATACTAACAGACCTCAGTCTCAGTGTAGTTATCCTCTAGATACTAACAGATCACAGTCTCAGTGTAGTTATCCTCTAGATACTAACAGACCACAGTCTCAGTCTAGTTATCCTCTAGATACTAACAGACCACAGTGTAGTTATCCTCTAGATACTAACAGACCTCAGTCTCAGTCTAGTTATCCTCTAGATACTAACAGACCACAGTCTCAGTGTAGTTATCCTCTAGATACTAACAGACCACAGTCTCAGTCTAGTTATCCTCTAGATACTAACAGACCACAGTGTAGTTATCCTCTAGATACTAACAGACCTCAGTGTAGTTATCCTCTAGATACTAACAGACCACAGTGTAGTTATCCTCTAGATACTAACAGACCACAGTCTCAGTGTAGTTATCCTCTAGATACTAACAGACCACAGTCTCAGTGTAGTTATCCTCTAGATACTAACAGACCACAGTGTAGTTATCCTCTAGATACTAACAGACCACAGTGTAGTTATCCTCTAGATACTAACAGACCACAGTCTAGTTATCCTCTAGATACTAACAGACCACAGTCTCAGTGTAGTTATCCTCTAGATACTAACAGACTACAGTGTAGTTATCCTCTAGATACTAACAGACCACAGTCTCAGTGTAGTTATCCTCTAGATACTAACAGACCACAGTCTCAGTGTAGTTATCCTCTAGATACTAACAGACCACAGTGTAGTTATCCTCTAGATACTAACAGACCACAGTGTAGTTATCCTCTAGATACTAACAGACCACAGTGTAGTTATCCTCTAGATACTAACAGACCACAGTCTCAGTGTAGTTATCCTCTAGATACTAACAGACCACAGTCTCAGTGTAGTTATCCTCTAGTTACTAACAGACCACAGTCTCAGTGTAGTTATCCTCTAGATACTAACAGACCACAGTGTAGTTATCCTCTAGATACTAACAGACCACAGTGTAGTTATCCTCTAGATACTAACAGACCACAGTGTAGTTATCCTTTAGATACTAACAGACCACAGTGTAGTTATCCTCTAGATACTAACAGACCACAGTCTCAGTGTAGTTATCCTCTAGATACTAACAGACCACAGTGTAGTTATCCTCTAGATACTAACAGACCACAGTGTAGTTATCCTCTAGATACTAACAGACCACAGTCTCAGTGTAGTTATCCTCTAGATACTAACAGACCACAGTCTCCGTGTAGTTATCCTCTAGATACTAACAGACCACAGTCTCAGTGTAGTTATCCTCTAGATACTAACATACCACAGTGTAGTTATCCTCTAGATACTAACAGACCACAGTCTCAGTGTAGTTATCCTCTAGATACTAACAGACCACAGTCTCCGTGTAGTTATCCTCTAGATACTAACAGACCACAGTCTCAGTGTAGTTATCCTCTAGATACTAACAGACCACAGTCTCAGTGTAGTTATCCTCTAGATACTAACAGACCACAGTGTAGTTATCCTCTAGATACTAACAGACCACAGTCTCAGTGTAGTTATCCTCTAGATACTAACAGACCACAGTCTCAGTGTAGTTATCCTCTAGATACTAACAGACCACAGTGTAGTTATCCTCTAGATACTAACAGACCACAGTCTCAGTGTAGTTATCCTCTAGATACTAACAGACCACAGTCTCAGTGTAGTTATCCTCTAGATACTAACAGACCACAGTGTAGTTATCCTCTAGATACTAACAGACCACAGTCTCAGTGTAGTTATCCTCTAGATACTAACAGACCACAGTCTCAGTGTAGTTATCCTCTAGATACTAACAGACCACAGTGTAGTTATCCTCTAGATAATAACAGACCACAGTCTCAGTGTAGTTACCCTCTAGATACTAACATACCACAGTGTAGTTATCCTCTAGATACTAACAGACCACAGACCACAGTGTAGTTATCCTCTAGATACTAACAGACCACAGTCTCAGTGTAGTTACCCTCTAGATACTAACATACCACAGTGTAGTTATCCTCTAGATACTAACAGACCACAGTGTAGTTATCCTCTAGATACTAACAGACCACAGTCTCAGTGTAGTTATCCTCTAGATACTAACAGACCACAGTGTAGTTATCCTCTAGATACTAACAGACCACAGTCTCAGTGTAGTTATCCTCTAGATACTAACAGACCACAGTCTCAGTGTAGTTATCCTCTAGATACTAACAGACCACAGTCTCAGTGTAGTTATCCTCTAGATACTAACAGACCACAGTCTCAGTCTAGTTATCCTCTAGACACTAACAGACCACAGTCTCAGTGTAGTTATCCTCTAGATACTAACAGACCACAGTGTAGTTATCCTCTAGATACTAACAGACCACAGTCTCAGTGTAGTTATCCTCTAGACACTAACAGACCACAGTCTCAGTGTAGTTATCCTCTAGATACTAACAGACCACAGTGTAGTTATCCTCTAGATACTAACAGACCACAGTCTCAGTGTAGTTATCCTCTAGATACTAACAGACCTCAGTCTCAGTGTAGTTATCCTCTAGATACTAACAGACCTCAGTCTCAGTGTAGTTATCCTCTAGATACTAACAGACCACAGTGTAGTTATCCTCTAGATACTAACAGACCACAGTCTCAGTGTAGTTATCCTCTAGATACTAACAGACCACAGTCTCAGTGTAGTTATCCTCTAGATACTAACAGACCACAGTCTCAGTGTAGTTATCCTCTAGACACTAACAGATCACAGTCTCAGTCTAGTTATCCTCTAGATACTAACAGACCACAGTCTCAGTGTAGTTATCCTCTAGATACTAACAGACCACAGTGTAGTTATCCTCTAGATACTAACAGACCTCAGTGTAGTTATCCTCTAGATACTAACAGACCACAGTCTCAGTCTAGTTATCCTCTAGATACTAACAGACCACAGTCTCAGTGTAGTTATCCTCTAGATACTAACAGACCACAGTCTCAGTGTAGTTATCCTCTAGACACTAATATGTGTGTGTGTGTGTGTGTGTGTCTGTCTGTCTGTCTGTCTGTCTGTCTGTCTGTCTGTCTGTCTGTCTGTCTGTCTGTCTGTCTGTCTGTCTGTCTGTCTGTCTGTCTGTCTGTCTGTCTGTCTGTCTGTCTGTCTGTCTGTCTGTCTGTCTGTCTGTCTGTCTGTCTGTCTGTCTGTGTGTGTGTGTGTGTGTGTGTGTGTGTGTGTGTGTGTGTGTGTGTCTCCCTGGTTCTCTTCTGCCTCCCTCTGCTCTAGAAGGACTGTGTTTCCAAGGACTGGTCCATCACAGGAAGACAAAGCTCAGTTTTCCTGTCTGTTACTAATAATGAACCAGAACTGCGTCCTCGCCCCCGTCGTGGTCTTTTGGGATGTTGGGCTGAAACAGATATCCTTTTGTCTCCCCTTGACACGTCTGGATCTTTACACGCAGCAGAACCAGACGAGAGGCTGCCAGTTGAAGGAGGACTGGGTGTCTGTGATGTGCCGGATTACACTTCCTGTTACATGTCCTGGGTTTAGAAGCTGTCTTATCCCACCCTTCCTCTCTCTCTCTCTCTCGTCTGTCTCTCTATCTTTTCTCTCTCGCTCTCTTCATCTCTCGCTGTCATTTCTCTCTCTCTGCTTCTCTCTCTCTCTCTCTCTCTCTCTCTCACCCTATCTCTATTTCTCTCCCTCTCTCTTTCTCTGTCTGTCACTGTCTCCTTTCTGTGGTAGGACTATTTTGTCCGTGTCACTCTACATCACAACATCGTGTCACATCCTCTTTCCTGACTCACACCTATCACTGGGGCACACACACACACCACACACAATCTCTCACACAGACACATACACCACACATAACAATCTCTCTCTCTCTCTCTCTCTCTCTCTCTCTCTCTCTCTCTCTCTCTCTTCCCCCCCACACACACTCTCTCTCTCTCACCCCCCCACTATCTCACTCTCTCCCCCCCACACACACACTCTCTCTCTCTCTCTCCCCCACACACACTCTCTCTCTCTCTCTCTCTCACCCCCCCACTATCTCTCTCTCTCACCCCCCCCACTATCTCTCTCTCTCTCTCTCTCTCTCTGCCCCCCTCTCTCTCTCTCTCACAGACACCCTCTATCTGTCTCTGTCTCTCTCTCTCTCTCTCTCCCCCCCCTCTCTCTCTCTCTCTCTCTCTCTCTCTCTCTCTCTCTCTCTCACAGACACCCTCTATCTGTCTCTGTCTTTAAAGACCTCCTGCCCCCCCTCCCCAGCACCCCCCTCTCCTAAAGGTTGGCCCGTACATGCCGAGTGCCTCCAAGTTCAAGTCTCTACCTTCTTTGTTGTGTTGTCGTTAATGGCTAGATGGAGAACAGAGAGGGGAATGTGATCCCCAACCCGTCTGCAACAAAGAGAGAGAGAGAGTGTGCGCCAGCATCTAAACAGATCTGCCATTCTGAACACAGAGGTGGTTTTCAACCGGCATTGGGTACATGCTGTGTGTACCTTCTGTCCTCAGAGGATGGGCTAGCTGAGTCAGAGTGGAATACTGGCATTGGGTACATGCTGTATGTACCTTCTGTCCTCATAGGATGGGTTAGCTGAGTCAGAGTTGAATACTGGCATTGGGTACATGCTGTGTGTACCTTCTGTCCTCAGAGGACGGGCTAGCTGAGTCAGAGTTGAATACTGGCATTGGGTACATGCTGTATGTACCTTCTGTCCTCAGAGGATGGGCTAGCTGAGTCAGAGTGGAATACTGGCATTGGGTACATGCTGTATGTACCTTCTGACCTCAGAGGATGGGCTAGCTGAGTCAGAGTGGAATACTGGCATTGGGTACATGCTGTATGTACCTTCTGACCTCAGAGGATGGGTTAGCGGAGTCAGAGTGGAATACCGGCATTGGGTACATGCTGTGTGTACCTTCTGTCCTCAGAGGATGGGCTAGCTGAGTCAGAGTTGAATACTGGCATTGGGTACATGCTGTGGGTACCTTCTGTCCTCAGAGGATGAGCTAGCGGAGTCAGAGTGGAATACTGGCATCGGGTACATGCTGTGGGTACCTTCTGTCCTCAGAGGATGGGCTAGCTGAGTCAGAGTGGAATACTGGCATGGGGTACATGCTGTGGGTACCTTCTGTCCTCAGAGGATGGGCTAGCTGAGTCAGAGTGGAATACTGGCATTGGGTACATGCTGTATGTACCTTCTGTCCTCAGAGGATGGGCTAGCTGAGTCAGAGTGGAATACTGGCATTGGGTACATGCTGTGTGTACCTTCTGTCCTCAGAGGATTGGCTAGCTGAGTCAGAGTGGAATACTGGCATTGGGTACATGCTGTGGGGGAGAAAGGAGAGGATGGGAGAGAGGAGAGTGGGGAGAGGAGAGAGGAGAGGATGGGAGGGAGGGAGGGAGGGAGGGAGGGGAGAGAGAAGAGGATGGAGGAAAGAGGAGAGAGGAGAGGATGGGCGGGAGGGGAGAGAGGAGAGAGAGGGGAGGGGAGGGGAGAGAGGAGAGGATGGGAGAGAGGAGAGTGGGGAGAGGAGAGAGGAGAGGATGGGAGGGAGGGGAGAGAGAAGAGGATGGAGGAAAGAGGAGAGAGGAGAGGATGGGAGGGAGGGGAGAGGGGGAGGGGAGAGAGAATGGGAGGGAGGGGAGAGAGGAGAGAGTAGAGGATGAGAGGATGGGAGGGAGGGGAGTGACAAGAGGACAGGGTATGTCTGTGAAAGAGGAGCTGATGCTTCCTCTGCACATCGTCCCTCTGCTGCCATAGAGGTCGCGCCCTTCAGACGGGTCCTGAGGTTTCAACTGACCTCCCCGCTGGTCCCCCGGGTTATGTCAGGTTCATGGGGTCAACCTCTAACAGGACAGCACTCCACGGATGTTTCCCCTATAGCACCCTATTCCCTATATAGTGCACTACTGACCC
>NW_026601509.1:35000-47473 GCF_029448725.1 Salvelinus fontinalis
GTGTCCATCAGCTAGGCAACACTATGGTGTCCATCGGCTAGGCAACACTATGGTGTCTATCAGCTAGGCAACACTATGGTGTCCATCGGCTAGGCAACACTATGGTGTCCATCAGCTAGGCAACACTATGGTGTCCATCGGCTAGACAACACTATGGTGTCCATCAGCTAGGCAACACTATGGTGTCCATCAGCAACACTATGGTGTCCATCAGCAACACTATGGTGTCCATCAGCAACACTATGGTGTCTTTCAGCAACACTATGGTGTCCATCAGCAACACTATGGTGTCCATCAGCAACACTATGGTGTCCATCAGCTAGACAACACTATGGTGTCCATCAGCTAGACAACACTATGGTGTCCATCAGCAACACTATGGTGTCCATCAGCTAGGCAACACTATGGTGTCTATCAGCTAGGCAACACTATGGTGTCCATCAGCTAGGCAACGCTGTGGTGTCCATCAGCTAGGCAACGCTATGGTGTCCATCAGCAACACTATGGTGTCCATCAGCTAGGCAACGCTATGGTGTCCATCGGCTAGGCAACGCTATGGTGTCCATCGGCTAGGCAACGCTATGGTGTCCATCAGCTAGGCAACGCTATGGTGTCCATCAGCAACACTATGGTGTCCATCAGCTAGGCAACGCTATGGTGTCCATCAGCTAGGCAACGCTATGGTGTCCATCAGCAACACTATGGTGTCCATCAGCTAGGCAACGCTATGGTGTCCATCAGCTAGACAACACTATGGTGTCCATCAGCAACACTATGGTGTCCATCAGCTAGGCAACACTATGGTGTCCATCAGCTAGACAACACTATGGTGTCCATCAGCTAGACAACGCTATGGTGTCCATCAGCTAGACAACACTATGGTGTCCATCAGCAACACTATGGTGTCCATCAGCTAGGCAACACTATGGTGTCCATCAGCTAGGCAACGCTATGGTGTCCATCAGCTAGGCAACGCTATGGTGTCCATCAGCAACACTATGGTGTCCATCAGCTAGGCAACACTATGGTGTCCATCAGCTAGACAACACTATGGTGTCCATCAGCTAGGCAACGCTATGGTGTCCATCAGCTAGACAACACTATGGTGTCCATCAGCAACACTATGGTGTCCATCAGCTAGACAACGCTATGGTGTCCATCAGCTAGGCAACACTATGGTGTCCATCAGCTAGACAACACTATGGTGTCCATCAGCAACACTATGGTGTCCATCAGCTAGACAACACTATGGTGTCTATCAGCTAGACAACACTATGGTGTCCATCAGCTAGACAACACTATGGTGTCCATCAGCTAGGCAACACTATGGTGTCCATCAGCTAGGCAACGCTATGGTGTCCATCAGCTAGGCAACGCTATGTTGTCCATCAGCTAGGCAACGCTATGGTGTCCATCAGCAACACTATGGTGTCCATCGGCTAGGCAACACTATGGTGTCTATCAGCTAGGCAACACTATGGTGTCCATCAGCTAGACAACACTATGGTGTCCATCAGCTAGACAACACTATGGTGTCCATCAGCTAGGCAACGCTATGGTGTCCATCAGCAACACTATGGTGTCCATCAGCAACACTATGGTGTCCATCAGCTAGACAACACTATGGTGTCCATCAGCAACACTATGGTGTCCATCGGCTAGGCAACACTATGGTGTCCATCAGCTAGACAACACTATGGTGTCCATCAGCTAGACAACACTATGGTGTCCATCGGCTAGGCAACGCTATGGTGTCCATCAGCTAGACAACACTATGGTGTCCATCAGCAACACTATGGTGTCCATCAGCTAGACAACACTATGGTGTCTATCAGCTAGGCAACACTATGGTGTCCATCAGCTAGACAACACTATGGTGTCCATCAGCTAGGCAACGATATGGTGTCCATCGGCTAGGCAACGCTATGGTGTCCATCAGCTAGACAACACTATGGTGTCCATCAGCAACACTATGGTGTCCATCAGCTAGACAACACTATGGTGTCTATCAGCTAGGCAACACTATGGTGTCCATCAGCTAGACAACACTATGGTGTCCATCAGCAACACTATGGTGTCCATCAGCTAGACAACACTATGGTGTCCATCAGCAACACTATGGTGTCCATCAGCTAGACAACACTATGGTGTCTATCAGCTAGGCAACACTATGGTGTCCATCAGCTAGACAACACTATGGTGTCCATCAGCTAGGCAACGATATGGTGTCCATCGGCTAGGCAACGCTATGGTGTCCATCGGCTAGGCAACGCTATGGTGTCCATCAGCTAGGCAACGCTATGGTGTCTATCAGCTAGGCAACGATATGGTGTCCATCGGCTAGGCAACGCTATGGTGTCCATCAGCAACACTATGGTGTCCATCAGCTAGACAACACTATGGTGTCCATCAGCAACACTATGGTGTCCATCAGCTAGACAACACTATGGTGTCTATCAGCTAGGCAACACTATGGTGTCCATCAGCTAGACAACACTATGGTGTCCATCAGCAACACTATGGTGTCCATCAGCTAGACAACACTATGGTGTCCATCAGCAACACTATGGTGTCCATCAGCTAGACAACACTATGGTGTCTATCAGCTAGGCAACACTATGGTGTCCATCAGCTAGACAACACTATGGTGTCCATCAGCTAGGCAACGATATGGTGTCCATCGGCTAGGCAACGCTATGGTGTCCATCGGCTAGGCAACGCTATGGTGTCCATCAGCTAGGCAACGCTATGGTGTCTATCAGCTAGGCAACGATATGGTGTCCATCGGCTAGGCAACGCTATGGTGTCGATCAGCCAGGAAACGCTATGGTGTCCATCAGCAACACTATGGTGTCCATCAGCTAGGCAACGCTATGGTGTCCATCGGCTAGGCAACGCTATGGTGTCCATCGGCTAGACAACACTATGGTGTCCATCAGCTAGGCAACGCTATGGTGTCCATCAGCAACACTATGGTGTCCATCAGCTAGGCAACGCTATGGTGTCCATCAGCAACACTATGGTGTCCATCGGCTAGGCAACACTATGGTGTCCATCAGCTAGGCAACACTATGGTGTCTATCAGCTAGACAACACTATGGTGTCCATCAGCTAGGCAACGCTATGGTGTCCATCGGCTAGGCAACGCTATGGTGTCCATCAGCAACACTATGGTGTCCATTAGCTAGGCAACACTATGGTGTCCATCGGCTAGGCAACACTATGGTGTCCATCGGCTAGGCAACACTATGGTGTCCATCGGCTAGGCAACACTATGGTGTCCATCAGCTAGGCAACACTATGGTGTCCATCGGCTAGGCAACACTATGGTGTCTATCAGCTAGGCAACACTATGGTGTCCATCGGCTAGATAACACTATGGTGTCCATCAGCTAGGCAACACTATGGTGTCCATCGGCTAGACAACACTATGGTGTCCATCAGCTAGGCAACACTATGGTGTCCATCAGCAACACTATGGTGTCCATCAGCAACACTATGGTGTCCATCAGCAACACTATGGTGTCTTTCAGCAACACTATGGTGTCCATCAGCAACACTATGGTGTCCATCAGCAACACTATGGTGTCCATCAGCTACACAACACTATGGTGTCCATCAGCTAGACAACACTATGGTGTCCATCAGCAACACTATGGTGTCCATCAGCTAGGCAACACTATGGTGTCTATCAGCTAGGCAACACTATGGTGTCCATCAGCTAGGCAACGCTGTGGTGTCCATCAGCTAGGCAACGCTATGGTGTCCATCAGCAACACTATGGTGTCCATCAGCTAGGCAACGCTATGGTGTCCATCGGCTAGGCAACGCTATGGTGTCCATCGGCTAGGCAACGCTATGGTGTCCATCAGCTAGGCAACGCTATGGTGTCCATCAGCAACACTATGGTGTCCATCAGCTAGGCAACGCTATGGTGTCCATCAGCTAGGCAACGCTATGGTGTCCATCAGCAACACTATGGTGTCCATCAGCTAGGCAACGCTATGGTGTCCATCAGCTAGACAACACTATGGTGTCCATCAGCAACACTATGGTGTCCATCAGCTAGGCAACACTATGGTGTCCATCAGCTAGACAACACTATGGTGTCCATCAGCTAGACAACGCTATGGTGTCCATCAGCTAGACAACACTATGGTGTCCATCAGCAACACTATGGTGTCCATCAGCTAGGCAACACTATGGTGTCCATCAGCTAGGCAACGCTATGGTGTCCATCAGCTAGGCAACGCTATGGTGTCCATCAGCAACACTATGGTGTCCATCAGCTAGGCAACACTATGGTGTCCATCAGCTAGACAACACTATGGTGTCCATCAGCTAGGCAACGCTATGGTGTCCATCAGCTAGACAACACTATGGTGTCCATCAGCAACACTATGGTGTCCATCAGCTAGACAACGCTATGGTGTCCATCAGCTAGGCAACACTATGGTGTCCATCAGCTAGACAACACTATGGTGTCCATCAGCAACACTATGGTGTCCATCAGCTAGACAACACTATGGTGTCTATCAGCTAGACAACACTATGGTGTCCATCAGCTAGACAACACTATGGTGTCCATCAGCTAGGCAACACTATGGTGTCCATCAGCTAGGCAACGCTATGGTGTCCATCAGCTAGGCAACGCTATGTTGTCCATCAGCTAGGCAACGCTATGGTGTCCATCAGCAACACTATGGTGTCCATCGGCTAGGCAACACTATGGTGTCTATCAGCTAGGCAACACTATGGTGTCCATCAGCTAGACAACACTATGGTGTCCATCAGCTAGACAACACTATGGTGTCCATCAGCTAGGCAACGCTATGGTGTCCATCAGCAACACTATGGTGTCCATCAGCAACACTATGGTGTCCATCAGCTAGACAACACTATGGTGTCCATCAGCAACACTATGGTGTCCATCGGCTAGGCAACACTATGGTGTCCATCAGCTAGACAACACTATGGTGTCCATCAGCTAGACAACACTATGGTGTCCATCAGCTAGGCAACGCTATGGTGTCCATCAGCAACACTATGGTGTCCATCAGCAACACTATGGTGTCCATCAGCTAGACAACACTATGGTGTCCATCAGCAACACTATGGTGTCCATCAGCAACACTATGGTGTCCATCGGCTAGGCAACACTATGGTGTCCATCAGCTAGACAACGCTATGGTGTCCATCAGCAACACTATGGTGTCCATCAGCTAGGCAACACTATGGTGTCCATCAGCTAGACAACGCTATGGTGTCCATCAGCAACGCTATGGTGTCCATCAGCTAGGCAACACTATGGTGTCCATCAGCAACGCTATGGTGTCCATCAGCTAGACAACGCTATGGTGTCCATCAGCTAGGCAACACTATGGTGTCTATCAGCAACACTATGGTGTCCATCAGCTAGACAACACTATGGTGTCCATCAGCTAGACAACGCTATGGTGTCCATCAGCTAGACAACACTATGGTGTCCATCAGCTAGGCAACACTATGGTGTCCATCAGCTAGGCAACGCTATGGTGTCCATCGGCTAGGCAACGCTATGGTGTCTATCAGCTAGACAACACTATGGTGTCCATCAGCAAGACAACGCTATGGTGTCCATCAGCAACACTATGGTGTCCATCAGCTAGACAACACTATGGTGTCCATCAGCAACACTATGGTGTCCATCAGCTAGACAACACTATGGTGTCCATCAGCTAGACAACACTATGGTGTCCATCAGCTAGACAACACTATGGTGTCCATCAGCTAGGCAACGCTATGGTGTCCATCGGCTAGGCAACACTATGGTGTCCATCAGCTAGACAACGCTATGGTGTCCATCAGCTAGGCAACACTATGGTGTCCATCAGCTAGGCAACGCTATGGTGTCCATCAGCAACACTATGGTGTCCATCAGCTAGACAACACTATGGTGTCCATCAGCAACACTATGGTGTCCATCAGCTAGACAACACTATGGTGTCCATCAGCTAGACAACGCTATGGTGTCCATCAGCTAGACAACGCTATGGTGTCCATCAGCTAGACAACACTATGGTGTCCATCAGCTAGACAACACTATGGTGTCCATCAGCTAGACAACGCTATGGTGTCCATCAGCTAGGCAACACTATGGTGTCCATCAGCTAGGCAACGCTATGGTGTCCATCGGCTAGACAACACTATGGTGTCCATCAGCTAGGCAACGCTATGGTGTCCATCGGCTAGACAACACTATGGTGTCCATCAGCTAGGCAACACTATGGTGTCCATCAGCTAGGCAACGCTATGGTGTCCATCAGCAACACTATGGTGTCCATCAGCAACACTATGGTGTCCATCAGCTAGACAACGCTATGGTGTCCATCAGCTAGACAACGCTATGGTGTCCATCAGCAACACTATGGTGTCCATCAGCTAGGCAACACTATGGTGTCCATCAGCTAGGCAACACTATGGTGTCCATCAGCTAGGCAACGCTATGGTGTCTATCAGCCAGGCAACGCTATGGTGTCTATCAGCAACACTATGGTGTCCATCAGCTAGACAACGCTATGGTGTCCATCGGCTAGGCAACACTATGGTGTCCATCAGCTAGGCAACGCTATGGTGTCCATCGGCTAGGCAACACTATGGTGTCCATCAGCAACACTATGGTGTCCATCAGCTAGACAACACTATGGTGTCCATCAGCTAGACAACACTATGGTGTCTATCAGCTAGACAACACTATGGTGTCCATCAGCTAGACAACACTATGGTGTCCATCAGCTAGGCAACACTATGGTGTCCATCAGCTAGGCAACGCTATGGTGTCCATCAGCTAGGCAACGCTATGTTGTCCATCAGCTAGGCAACGCTATGGTGTCCATCAGCAACACTATGGTGTCCATCGGCTAGGCAACACTATGGTGTCTATCAGCTAGGCAACACTATGGTGTCCATCAGCTAGACAACACTATGGTGTCCATCAGCTAGACAACACTATGGTGTCCATCAGCTAGGCAACGCTATGGTGTCCATCAGCAACACTATGGTGTCCATCAGCAACACTATGGTGTCCATCAGCTAGACAACACTATGGTGTCCATCAGCAACACTATGGTGTCCATCGGCTAGGCAACACTATGGTGTCCATCAGCTAGACAACACTATGGTGTCCATCAGCTAGACAACACTATGGTGTCCATCGGCTAGGCAACGCTATGGTGTCCATCAGCTAGACAACACTATGGTGTCCATCAGCAACACTATGGTGTCCATCAGCTAGACAACACTATGGTGTCTATCAGCTAGGCAACACTATGGTGTCCATCAGCTAGACAACACTATGGTGTCCATCAGCTAGGCAACGATATGGTGTCCATCGGCTAGGCAACGCTATGGTGTCCATCAGCTAGACAACACTATGGTGTCCATCAGCAACACTATGGTGTCCATCAGCTAGACAACACTATGGTGTCTATCAGCTAGGCAACACTATGGTGTCCATCAGCTAGACAACACTATGGTGTCCATCAGCAACACTATGGTGTCCATCAGCTAGACAACACTATGGTGTCCATCAGCAACACTATGGTGTCCATCAGCTAGACAACACTATGGTGTCTATCAGCTAGGCAACACTATGGTGTCCATCAGCTAGACAACACTATGGTGTCCATCAGCTAGGCAACGATATGGTGTCCATCGGCTAGGCAACGCTATGGTGTCCATCGGCTAGGCAACGCTATGGTGTCCATCAGCTAGGCAACGCTATGGTGTCTATCAGCTAGGCAACGATATGGTGTCCATCGGCTAGGCAACGCTATGGTGTCCATCAGCTAAGCAACGCTATGGTGTCCATCGGCTAGGCAACGCTATGGTGTCGATCAGCCAGGAAACGCTATGGTGTCCATCAGCAACACTATGGTGTCCATCAGCTAGGCAACGCTATGGTGTCCATCGGCTAGGCAACGCTATGGTGTCCATCGGCTAGGCAACGCTATGGTGTCCATCGGCTAGACAACACTATGGTGTCCATCAGCTAGGCAACGCTATGGTGTCCATCAGCAACACTATGGTGTCCATCAGCTAGGCAACGCTATGGTGTCCATCAGCAACACTATGGTGTCCATCGGCTAGGCAACACTATGGTGTCCATCAGCTAGGCAACACTATGGTGTCTATCAGCTAGACAACACTATGGTGTCCATCAGCTAGGCAACGCTATGGTGTCCATCGGCTAGGCAACGCTATGGTGTCCATCAGCAACACTATGGTGTCCATTAGCTAGGCAACACTATGGTGTCCATCGGCTAGGCAACACTATGGTGTCCATCGGCTAGGCAACACTATGGTGTCCATCGGCTAGGCAACACTATGGTGTCCATCAGCTAGGCAACACTATGGTGTCCATCGGCTAGGCAACACTATGGTGTCTATCAGCTAGGCAACACTATGGTGTCCATCGGCTAGGCAACACTATGGTGTCCATCAGCTAGGCAACACTATGGTGTCCATCGGCTAGACAACACTATGGTGTCCATCAGCTAGGCAACACTATGGTGTCCATCAGCAACACTATGGTGTCCATCAGCAACACTATGGTGTCCATCAGCAACACTATGGTGTCTTTCAGCAACACTATGGTGTCCATCAGCAACACTATGGTGTCCATCAGCAACACTATGGTGTCCATCAGCTAGACAACACTATGGTGTCCATCAGCTAGACAACACTATGGTGTCCATCAGCAACACTATGGTGTCCATCAGCTAGGCAACACTATGGTGTCTATCAGCTAGGCAACACTATGGTGTCCATCAGCTAGGCAACGCTGTGGTGTCCATCAGCTAGGCAACGCTATGGTGTCCATCAGCAACACTATGGTGTCCATCAGCTAGGCAACGCTATGGTGTCCATCGGCTAGGCAACGCTATGGTGTCCATCGGCTAGGCAACGCTATGGTGTCCATCAGCTAGGCAACGCTATGGTGTCCATCAGCAACACTATGGTGTCCATCAGCTAGGCAACGCTATGGTGTCCATCAGCTAGGCAACGCTATGGTGTCCATCAGCAACACTATGGTGTCCATCAGCTAGGCAACGCTATGGTGTCCATCAGCTAGACAACACTATGGTGTCCATCAGCAACACTATGGTGTCCATCAGCTAGGCAACACTATGGTGTCCATCAGCTAGACAACACTATGGTGTCCATCAGCTAGACAACGCTATGGTGTCCATCAGCTAGACAACACTATGGTGTCCATCAGCAACACTATGGTGTCCATCAGCTAGGCAACACTATGGTGTCCATCAGCTAGGCAACGCTATGGTGTCCATCAGCTAGGCAACGCTATGGTGTCCATCAGCAACACTATGGTGTCCATCAGCTAGGCAACACTATGGTGTCCATCAGCTAGACAACACTATGGTGTCCATCAGCTAGGCAACGCTATGGTGTCCATCAGCTAGACAACACTATGGTGTCCATCAGCAACACTATGGTGTCCATCAGCTAGACAACGCTATGGTGTCCATCAGCTAGGCAACACTATGGTGTCCATCAGCTAGACAACACTATGGTGTCCATCAGCAACACTATGGTGTCCATCAGCTAGACAACACTATGGTGTCTATCAGCTAGACAACACTATGGTGTCCATCAGCTAGACAACACTATGGTGTCCATCAGCTAGGCAACACTATGGTGTCCATCAGCTAGGCAACGCTATGGTGTCCATCAGCTAGGCAACGCTATGTTGTCCATCAGCTAGGCAACGCTATGGTGTCCATCAGCAACACTATGGTGTCCATCGGCTAGGCAACACTATGGTGTCTATCAGCTAGGCAACACTATGGTGTCCATCAGCTAGACAACACTATGGTGTCCATCAGCTAGACAACACTATGGTGTCCATCAGCTAGGCAACGCTATGGTGTCCATCAGCAACACTATGGTGTCCATCAGCAACACTATGGTGTCCATCAGCTAGACAACACTATGGTGTCCATCAGCAACACTATGGTGTCCATCGGCTAGGCAACACTATGGTGTCCATCAGCTAGACAACACTATGGTGTCCATCAGCTAGACAACACTATGGTGTCCATCAGCTAGGCAACGCTATGGTGTCCATCAGCAACACTATGGTGTCCATCAGCAACACTATGGTGTCCATCAGCTAGACAACACTATGGTGTCCATCAGCAACACTATGGTGTCCATCAGCAACACTATGGTGTCCATCGGCTAGGCAACACTATGGTGTCCATCA
This sequence comes from Salvelinus fontinalis, assembly GCF_029448725.1. Lineage (NCBI taxonomy): Eukaryota > Metazoa > Chordata > Actinopteri > Salmoniformes > Salmonidae > Salvelinus > Salvelinus fontinalis. Next base: position 45,265 of record NW_026601509.1, read on the forward strand.
GCTAGACAACGCTATGGTGTCCATCAGCAACACTATGGTGTCCATCAGCTAGGCAACACTATGGTGTCCATCAGCTAGACAACGCTATGGTGTCCATCAGCAACGCTATGGTGTCCATCAGCTAGACAACGCTATGGTGTCCATCAGCTAGGCAACGCTATGGTGTCCATCAGCTAGGCAACACTATGGTGTCCATCAGCAACGCTATGGTGTCCATCAGCTAGACAACGCTATGGTGTCCATCAGCTAGGCAACACTATGGTGTCTATCAGCAACACTATGGTGTCCATCAGCTAGACAACACTATGGTGTCCATCAGCTAGACAACGCTATGGTGTCCATCAGCTAGACAACACTATGGTGTCCATCAGCTAGGCAACACTATGGTGTCCATCAGCTAGGCAACGCTATGGTGTCCATCGGCTAGGCAACGCTATGGTGTCTATCAGCTAGACAACACTATGGTGTCCATCAGCAAGACAACGCTATGGTGTCCATCAGCAACACTATGGTGTCCATCAGCTAGACAACGCTATGGTGTCTATCAGCAACACTATGGTGTCCATCAGCTAGACAACACTATGGTGTCCATCAGCAACACTATGGTGTCCATCAGCTAGACAACACTATGGTGTCCATCAGCTAGACAACACTATGGTGTCCATCAGCTAGACAACACTATGGTGTCCATCAGCTAGGCAACGCTATGGTGTCCATCGGCTAGGCAACACTATGGTGTCCATCAGCTAGACAACGCTATGGTGTCCATCAGCTAGGCAACACTATGGTGTCCATCAGCTAGGCAACGCTATGGTGTCCATCGGCTAGGCAACGCTATGGTGTCTATCAGCTAGACAACACTATGGTGTCCATCAGCAAGACAACGCTATGGTGTCCATCAGCAACACTATGGTGTCCATCAGCTAGACAACACTATGGTGTCCATCAGCAACACTATGGTGTCCATCAGCTAGACAACACTATGGTGTCCATCAGCTAGACAACACTATGGTGTCCATCAGCTAGACAACACTATGGTGTCCATCAGCTAGGCAACGCTATGGTGTCCATCGGCTAGGCAACACTATGGTGTCCATCAGCTAGACAACGCTATGGTGTCCATCAGCTAGGCAACACTATGGTGTCCATCAGCTAGGCAACGCTATGGTGTCCATCAGCAACACTATGGTGTCCATCAGCTAGACAACACTATGGTGTCCATCAGCAACACTATGGTGTCCATCAGCTAGACAACACTATGGTGTCCATCAGCTAGACAACGCTATGGTGTCCATCAGCTAGACAACGCTATGGTGTCCATCAGCTAGACAACACTATGGTGTCCATCAGCTAGACAACACTATGGTGTCCATCAGCTAGACAACGCTATGGTGTCCATCAGCTAGGCAACACTATGGTGTCCATCAGCTAGGCAACGCTATGGTGTCCATCGGCTAGACAACACTATGGTGTCCATCAGCTAGGCAACGCTATGGTGTCCATCGGCTAGACAACACTATGGTGTCCATCAGCTAGGCAACACTATGGTGTCCATCAGCTAGGCAACGCTATGGTGTCCATCAGCAACACTATGGTGTCCATCAGCAACACTATGGTGTCCATCAGCTAGACAACGCTATGGTGTCCATCAGCTAGACAACGCTATGGTGTCCATCAGCAACACTATGGTGTCCATCAGCTAGGCAACACTATGGTGTCCATCAGCTAGGCAACACTATGGTGTCCATCAGCTAGGCAACGCTATGGTGTCTATCAGCCAGGCAACGCTATGGTGTCTATCAGCAACACTATGGTGTCCATCAGCTAGACAACGCTATGGTGTCCATCGGCTAGGCAACACTATGGTGTCCATCAGCTAGGCAACGCTATGGTGTCCATCGGCTAGGCAACACTATGGTGTCCATCAGCAACACTATGGTGTCCATCAGCTAGACAACACTATGGTGTCCATCAGCTAGACAACACTATGGTGTCTATCAGCTAGACAACACTATGGTGTCCATCAGCTAGACAACACTATGGTGTCCATCAGCTAGGCAACACTATGGTGTCCATCAGCTAGGCAACGCTATGGTGTCCATCAGCTAGGCAACGCTATGTTGTCCATCAGCTAGGCAACGCTATGGTGTCCATCAGCAACACTATGGTGTCCATCGGCTAGGCAACACTATGGTGTCTATCAGCTAGG
>NW_026601510.1:0-47428 GCF_029448725.1 Salvelinus fontinalis
ATATGCACAGGATGCACAGGGGGTATACATTTACTTGCAAGCTCTCATCTGAACAGTGTTACAACAACAAAAATATTGAATTAAAATAAGTAGAAGGAAAAATGACGACAGTATATAGCTGGAGAATTTGCAAAAAAAATCTAAAAGTAAAAGCACTTTTTCAAAGTAAGTATTTTTACTCTTGTACGGGGACATGGAGAGTATGACATGATTTTGCATTGTGCAGTAAGAAGTTTAAAGTTTTGTTAGTCTTCTGTACAGGATACACGTGGTATACAGCACAGGATACACGTGGTATACAGCACAGGATACACGTGGTATACAGCACAGGATACACGTGGTATACAGCACAGGATACACGTGGTATACAGCACAGGATACACGTGGTATACAGCACAGGATACACGTGGTATACAGCACAGGATACACGTGGTATACAGCACAGGATACACGTGGTATACAGCACAGGATACACGTGGTATACAGCGTCCAATGAAATGCTTACTTGCAGGTTCCTTCATGATAGTGCAACAACAATAATAATAAAAGATCAGAATACAAACATAATGTAAATGGCTCGGTAGAATAGAATAAACATTTTAGCGCAGCGGCCTTCAGCGGTCGTAGCAGTACTGTCAGCGGTCGTAGCAGTACTGTCAGCGGTCGTAGCGGTACTGTCAGCGGTCGTAGCAGTACTGTCAGCGGTCGTAGCAGTACTGTCAGCGGTCGTAGCAGTACTGTCAGCGGTCGTAGCAGTACTGTCAGCGGTCGTAGCGGTACTGTCAGCGGTCGTAGCGGTACTGTCAGCGGTCGTAGCGGTACTGTCAGCGGTCGTAGCGGTACTGTCAGCGGTCGTAGCGGTACTGTCAGCGGTCGTAGTAGCGGTACTGTCAGCGGTCGTAGTAGCGGTACTGTCAGCGGTCGTAGTAGCGGTACTGTCAGCGGTCGTAGTAGCGGTACTGTCAGCGGTCGTAGTAGCGGTACTGTCAGCGGTCGTAGCGGTACTGTCAGCGGTCGTAGCGGTACTGTCAGCGGTCGTAGTAGCGGTACTGTCAGCGGTCGTAGCGGTACTGTCAGCGGTCGTAGTAGCGGTACTGTCAGCGGTCGTAGCAGTACTGTCAGCGGTCGTAGCAGTACTGTCAGCGGTCGTAGCGGTACTGTCAGCGGTCGTAGCAGTACTGTCAGCGGTCGTAGCAGTACTGTCAGCGGTCGTAGCGGTACTGTCAGCGGTCGTAGCGGTACTGTCAGCGGTCGTAGCGGTACTGTCAGCGGTCGTAGCGGTACTGTCAGCGGTCGTAGCGGTACTGTCAGCGGTCGTAGCGGTACTGTCAGCGGTCGTAGCGGTACTGTCAGCGGTCGTAGCGGTACTGTCAGCGGTCGTAGCGGTACTGTCAGCGGTCGTAGCGGTACTGTCAGCGGTCGTAGTAGCGGTACTGTCAGCGGTCGTAGTAGCGGTACTGTCAGCGGTCGTAGTAGCGGTACTGTCAGCGGTCGTAGTAGCGGTACTGTCAGCGGTCGTAGTAGCGGTACTGTCAGCGGTCGTAGTAGCGGTACTGTCAGCGGTCGTAGCGGTACTGTCAGCGGTCGTAGCGGTACTGTCAGCGGTCGTAGTAGCGGTACTGTCAGCGGTCGTAGTAGCGGTACTGTCAGCGGTCGTAGTAGCGGTACTGTCAGCGGTCGTAGTAGCGGTACTGTCAGCGGTCGTAGTAGCGGTACTGTCAGCGGTCGTAGTAGCGGTACTGTCAGCGGTCGTAGTAGCGGTACTGTCAGCGGTCGTAGTAGCGGTACTGTCAGCGGTCGTAGTAGCGGTACTGTCAGCGGTCGTAGTAGCGGTACTGTCAGCGGTCGTAGTAGCGGTACTGTCAGCGGTCGTAGTAGCGGTACTGTCAGCGGTCGTAGTAGCGGTACTGTCAGCGGTCGTAGTAGCGGTACTGTCAGCGGTCGTAGTAGCGGTACTGTCAGCGGTCGTAGTAGCGGTACTGTCAGCGGTCGTAGTAGCGGTACTGTCAGCGGTCGTAGTAGCGGTACTGTCAGCGGTCGTAGTAGCGGTACTGTCAGCGGTCGTAGTAGCGGTACTGTCAGCGGTCGTAGTAGCGGTAGCGGTACTGTCAGCGGTCGTAGCGGTAGCGGTACTGTCAGCGGTCGTAGCGGTAGCGGTACTGTCAGCAGCAGTAGTACTGTCAGCAGTCGTAGTAGCAGCAGTAGTACTGTCAGCAGCAGTACTGTCAGCAGGTGTAGTAGTAGCAGTACTGTCAGCAGTAGTAGCAGTACTGTCAGCAGGTGTAGTAGTAGCAGTACTGTCAGCAGTAGTAGCAGTACTGTCAGCAGGTGTAGTAGTAGTAGTACTGTCAGTAGTCGTAGCAGTAGTACTGTCAGCAGTAGTAGCAGTACTGTCAGTAGTCGTAGCAGTACTGTCAGTAGTCGTAGCAGTAGTACTGTCAGTAGTCGTAGCAGTAGTACTGTCAGTAGTCGTAGCAGTAGTACTGTCAGCAGTAGTAGCAGTACTGTCAGTAGTCGTAGCAGTACTGTCAGTAGTCGTAGCAGTAGTACTGTCAGTAGTCGTAGCAGTAGTACTGTCAGTAGTCGTAGCAGTAGTACTGTCAGTAGTCGTAGCAGTAGTACTGTCAGTAGTCGTAGCAGTAGTAATGTCAGTAGTCGTAGCAGTAGTACTGTCAGTAGTCGTAGCAGTAGTACTGTCAGTAGTCGTAGCAGTAGTACTGTCAGTAGTCGTAGCAGTAGTACTGTCAGTAGTCGTAGCAGTAGTACTGTCAGTAGTCGTAGCAGTAGTACTGTCAGCAGTCGTAGCAGTAGTACTGTCAGCAGTCGTAGCAGTACTGTCAGCAGTCGTAGTAGCAGCAGTAGTACTGTCAGTAGCAGTACTGTCAGCAGTCGTAGCAGTACTGTCAGCAGTCGTAGCAGTAGCAGTAGTACTGTCAGCAGTAGTAGCAGTACTGTCAGCAGTCGTAGTAGCAGCAGTAGTACTGTCAGTAGCAGTACTGTCAGCAGTCGCAGTCATAGAAGTACTGCCAGTAGTCGTACTGTCAGCAGCAGCAGTAGTAGTACTGGTGGCATTAGCGGCAGTCATGGAGTGTGAGTGGATGGAGATTGCTCTCCATGGAACACATTCAACCTCCCTCTTACAGGCATTTATCTAACCTGTTTCCCCCTCAGGCGTTGGAGCTGCTCACTAATTGCTACGTCATGGTGCAGGGGAACACTGTGTCAGCCCTGGGACCCTTCAACGGCCTCAAAGAGGTGAGCGCTGATTTCCTCTATCAGGGCCATGTTCAGTAGGGTACACCATAGCCAAACATTTAGTAAGGCAATAATGCATTTTTAGGTAGTACCTCTCCATTTCGTTCCGTTTCTAAATGCTTTCTCCTTACTGAACACTACCCTGCTCTCTCCCTTAACCCCACACTGGAACCACTGAAATAAGCCTGTTGAATTCATCAGGTGCCCATTTCTGCAATAGCAACAAATAATTTATTGAATTGACTTAGGCCCACCTCTCCATAGGGAGATTAGGGCGTACACATTTTGCAATTGATGGTAATAAATCCCTTTCAGATGCATACTATCACTATTGCCTCGGAAGCTAAGCAGGGTTGGTCTTGGTCGGTCCCTGGATGGGAGACCAGATTCTGCTGGAAGTGGTGTTGAAAGGCCAGTAGGTGGCACTCTTTTCTCTGGCTTACATTTTTTCCCAATGCCCCAGGGCAGTGATGGGGGACATTGCCCTGTGTAGGGTGCAGTCTTTCGGATTGGGACATAAAACAGGTATCCTGACTCTGTGGTCACCAAAGATCCCATGGCAGTTATTGTAAGAGTAAGGGTGAACTCCGGTGTCCTGGCTAAATTCCCAATCTGGCCCTCATAACATCATGGCCACCTAATCATCCCCAGCCTCCAATTGACTCATTTCCCTCCCCCTGTTACTATTCCGCTGGTTGTTGCTGTAAATGAGAATGTGTTCTCAGTCAACTTACCTGAAGTAGGGCCTCCCGAGTGGCACAGCGGTCTACAGACCTGGGTTCGATCCCAGGCTGTGTCACAGCTGGCTGTAACCGGGCAGCGCTCAATTGGCCCAGCGTCGTCCGGGTTAGTGGAGGGGTTGGACGGCCGGGATTTCCTTTTCCCATCGCGTTCTAGCAACTCCTTGTGGCGGACCGGGCGCCTGCAAGCTGACTTCGGTCGCCAGCTGTACGGTGTTTCTTCTGACACATTGGTGCGGCTGGCTTCCGCGATTAAGCGAGCAATGTGTCAAGAAGCAGTGCGGCAGGGTCGTGTTTCAGAGAATGCATGGCTCTCGACCTTCGCCTCTCCCGAGTCCATAGGGGAGTTGCAGCGATGGGACAAGACTAACTACCAATTGGATATCACAAAAAGGGGGGGGAAAGTACATGAAACTTCCCTGGAGTGAGCAACAATTGTATTTTTTTTGTTCTCTCTCTCTCCGAGTGACTCAATTATTATCCGCTAAAACAATTTTTCCCAAATGTAGGTACGGAAAGTGGTGTTGGATACCATGAAGAACATCCACCCCATCTACAACATCAAGGTAATTGATACCTTTCTCCTCCACATCCGAGAAGGAGGAGAAAGGTGGTCTATGTGGTACTTTGTCATGGTTCGTGGTAAACTTAAAGTAACTGACACTGTTCTATGTAAGAGGATGTGGGGTTTTTGTTGACGCCACAGAGGAAGTCACCAAAAGGAACTGGAGTCCTTTAGAATAGATGACTTGAACTTACCATGATCCCAAAAGGGGAAGTTAGAAGATCCTTGACAGCTGAGAACAACATGCTCCAGACCGACTTATTCTATCCGTCATAACTTTATTTTCCAGTTTTTTATCGTGTTTGGCCAGTTGTGTTTACAAATTCCTTTATTCCGATTGGCTCTCGTACACGAGGTTGTCAACAATAGCCAAAACCTTAGCAATGCAAAACTTGTTAGTTGTCCTTGTAGCGGATGTTTTTTTTTGATGGTCAGGGAGGAAGCTGTACTTCAGCTATTTTAGGTGTTTCTAAGCAGTCAAAGAAATCTAAAATGTGAGGTGTTGCTCCTTTAATGCTGTGGCTCAAGGAATTTAAAGGGGCAATCCTTAGTTGAAACAATAACAAAACAGGTCCCCCGCCTCTCTTTTGGTAAAAGGCTGAGGGATGGGCCTTGGAGAAATGTAACCACTCAAATTTATAGACAGCTATGAATGCAAGGACTGTGGACAAGGACTAAAATGATAGTTTAAAGATTTTTTTTGAGGCTACACCGTGTTTGTTTACACTGATATTGTTTACAAACAATGTAATAAAACAAGCTTATATTTGGGGTTCTGATGAATTATACTCTTCACGAATCAATGGGTGTATGTGTGTGTATATATGTACACATGTACACACAAAAATGGATGTAGCAATTGCAGATTGCCCCTTCTAGTGAAGCAACTGGCTTGAACTACTGCATCCTTTCTGGAGCTTAGCCATGTAGTTACCAGCATGTAGTCTGACTTCAACCTCCCTCAGTTTCAATAATACAAGTTAACTCTTCCAACATGTTTCTCCCTTTTTACTCTGGCGACCGTTCAATTGGGGTCGACCGCAGACGCTCATGATCAAGCGCGAGCTGTCTAAGGACCCCGAGCTGCGGCTGCAGAGCTGGGAGAGATTCCTGCCCAATTTCCGACACAAGAACCTGACCAAGCGCAAGGAGCCTAAGAAAAAGACGACAAAGAAGGAGTACACGCCTTTCCCCCCGCAGCAGCCTGAGAGCCAGGTTAGTGGGTCAGAACCGCCTCCCCCCGCAGCAGCCTGAGAGCCAGGTTGGTGGGTCAGAACTGCCTGACACCGCAGCAGCCTGAGAGCCAGGTTAGTGGGTCAGAACCGCCTGCCCCCGCAGCAGCCTAAGAGCCAGGTTAGTGGGTCAGAACTGCCTGACACTGCAGCAGCCTGAGAGCCAGGTTAGTGGGTCAGAACTGCCTGACACCGCAGCAGCCTGAGAGCCAGGTTAGTGGGTCAGAACTGCCTGACACCGCAGCAGCCTGAGAGCCAGGTTAGTGGGTCAGAACTGCCTGACACCGCAGCAGCCTGAGAGCCAGGTTAGTGGGTCAGAACTGCCTGACACCGCAGCAGCCTGAGAGCCAGGTTAGTGGGTCAGAACTGCCTGACACCGCAGCAGCCTGAGAGCCAGGTTAGTGGGTCAGAACTGCCTGACACCGCAGCAGCCTGAGAGCCAGGTTAGTGGGTCAGAACTGCCTGACACCGCAGCAGCCTGAGAGCCAGGTTAGTGGGTCAGAACTGCCTGACACCGCAGCAGCCTGAGAGCCAGGTTAGTGGGTCAGAACTGCCTGACACCGCAGCAGCCTGAGAGCCAGGTTAGTGGGTCAGAACTGCCTGACACCGCAGCAGCCTGAGAGCCAGGTTAGTGGGTCAGAACCGCCTGACACCGCAGCAGCCTGAGAGCCAGGTTAGTGGGTCAGAACCGTCTCCCCCCGCAGCAGCCTGAGAGCCAGGTTAGTGGGTCAGAACCGTCTCCCCCCGCAGCAGCCTGAGAGCCAGGTTAGTGGGTCAGAACCGCCTCCCCCCGCAGCAGCCTGAGAGCCAGGTTAGTGGGTCAGAACCGCCTCCCCCCGCAGCAGCCTGAGAGCCAGGTTAGTGGGTCAGAACCGCCTGCCCCCGCAGCAGGCTGAGAGCCAGGTTAGTGGGTCAGAACCACCACTCAGGCATGATGATGTAGTTATTTGTATCGGTTCCTGTGTCATACAACATGCTAGCCCAGTATACAAATCTTCACGTAGATGGCACATCAAACGTAGCATGCAAAGTGCAAGCACAGTACAATAAAAATTTATATTTTTTTTAAGGTTCAGTTTCAAGATAACAACACAGGACATTGACAAGTCCTCTTCCACATACTCTAACAGGGGTGTGTAATAACTTTGGCCCCAGGCCCACATTGGGATTAGATTTTTTCCCAAACCGATTTGTAAGTCAAAAGCAATTTGTGGGCTGGGAAAAGGGCACTTATATATATTTTTTTTATATAAGTCAAGAGAACATCTTATGAATATATTTTATAACTGCCCTTTTTCCGGCCCGCAAATTGCTTATAATTTCCCAATCTTCTCTTTTACTCATCCTTGTACTATAACATACAACAGCCATAGAGCCTAACATCAACAGATGACTTGGTCTATAACTACTTGATATAACCCATCCATCACTAAACCTATCACTAGACTTGTTCACACCCATGTTCCTAGATTCACTGTTTTGTTGTGTTTCCTGGTTGTCTAGATTGACAAGGAACTTGCAACGGGAGAGTTCTTCCTTCGAGAGAGCGTTAAGAAGAGGAAGAAGATGGAAGAGATAAAGGTAACCATGGATATCACTTGACACCGCTTCACCCTGGGGTGTGGTAACCATGGATATCACTTGACACCGCTTCACCCTGGGGTGTGGTAACCATGGATATCACTTGACACCGCTTCACCCTGGGGTGTGGTAACCATGGATATTACTTTACACCGCTTCACCCAGGGGTATGGTAACCATGGATATCACTTGACACCGCTTCACCCTGGGGTGTGGTAACCATGGAAGTTACTTGACACAGCTTTGTCCTTGGGTGTCACAACCATCACTTGACTTGATAGCTATGCACCAGTTACTATTTGTATAGCATTGCATGAGAAACTAATGACCTTCAAAAGACATGTAACAGGATTTACTGTGCCAAATCCATTTGACCTATGTCTGCTTGTGTCTGTGTTTCCAAGGTGAAACAAGCCGAGGCGTCGACTAAGAGGCAAGAGGAGCGAAACAGAGCCTTTATTCCTCCTAAGGAGAAACCTGTTATGAAGAAGACTAACAAAGGTACAGTTTGAATACATTTGAATAATTATGTTGTTAACTACCTTCGTTCCACCCACTTCCTTCAAGCCATGCCAGACTGCTTCATGCCCTGCACCAGTCAGGCAACCAGGCCTTCTCCTCCCGCTCACACAACTTTTGAAACTCTTCCTGACAGTCTTGGGGCTTTTTAAAGCAGGCCTTAATAAGACTCATCTTTATCAGCTGGCCTACCCTTCCTCCTACACTTTGGTTGTTGCTTTCATGATATGGATAATGTGAATGCTTCTGTGATTATGGATAATCCTGAATGAAATCGTGAATAATAATGAGTGAGAAAGTTAGACACAAATATTATACTCCATATGAATGTAGAGGTGTTCAGAAACATTCTATTCTCATTTATAATAAAATTATTTTATGCACTTTGAAATTATTCTTCTAGAATGAAAAGCACTTTACAAATGTAAATTGTCGAATTGCTATGCTTTATCTTGGCCAGGTCGCCGTTGCAAATGAGAACTTGTTCTCAACTAGCCTACCTGGTTAAATAAAGGTTACATTAAAAAAAAAAAAAAATAACGGATTCACCTGGTTAAATGAAGCATTGCCTGAACACAGACACACACACAGCCACACCTAGCTGTTTAATATGTTATTTTTCTTTTACCATGTTTTTTTCCTAGCTCCCTCAGATGCCAAAATTAACATTGAGGCCATCAAGGCTAAGGTAAGGAAAGCCAAGACCAAGAAGCTAGGAGCCCCCTCTGTTAACCCTGCCCCGCAGACCACACCTGCCTATGACAAGAAGAAAAAGAACAAGGGCTAACCTTGGAAAAGCTTGGACAATGGACAATATTCACTATTGCAGCATTGAAACGAGATCACTGGCGTGAAGGACGTCAGGTTTGTCAGAACATGGGTTTGTCTAGATGTATTTGGGATATTAATAGAATATCCCTAATTCCACAGAGATTAATCTTCCTCATAGTTTTGATGAAATGAATATGGAATGCCTCTGTCCTCAGTAGAGGAGACCGTATACAGTAAAGGTGTCCCCCTATATGTGACACCCAATGCCTCTGAGTGTTACCTAGTTTTCCTGTGACCGAGGCCCATTCTTCAATAGTTTACCAACTGTTTGTAAGACGTGAACAGAATGGTTCACCTGGTTTATCCCGACGCCACAGATTCCTCCTCTTGTCCTAATCCTTAGAACAACTTGTACTGCTTTCAACCAACACCTGTCAATGTTAAAGTAGTGTTTACTGTAAATATTATGAAGCCTGCAAGTATAATGGCTTATGATGCAGTTAATGCATTGGAAGACTAGTAATGTTTCATAATGATGCTGACTTAAGTCTGTTAATGTATACTTATAAAAAAATAGCATGCATACTATTAAAAGCTTTTTTTATAGTCCTTATTATAAATGATTAACAAGGTATAAAGCTATATACCTGCAGGCTTTGAGAAAAGGCATTGAAAGTTTTAGTTCGTGATTAAATGACATGGTTGTCGTGTGCCGCTACAGGCGTCAAGTGTAGCAGGAATGGGCCTAGAGGACTGCTGAACAGTGAAATGTCATTGTGATGTTGAGGAGAACTGTGTGTTGGGCCGTGCTCTGTCATTTAGTGTTGCTACTTCTAAACACTCAATAAAACAAGAATATGATAATCTCTCATTCTGGATTTGTAGAATTGATTTTCCTGTTAGGCTAAATGAGATGGATTTAGACACTGCTCTTCAACCTTCATAAGCTCTTGTGTTATGAGTTCTGCTGTCAGTAGTTGGTGAGCCTGGTCACAGACTTGTTTGTGCTTTTGCCAACACCATTGCTCATTGTTAAGCAAACATGATTTTTTTTGGGGGGGAAACAGTTATTTTCAAATATTTAACTTAACTGAAACACAGATTGTCATAAATTGGAAGTGTGAGCTATTTAAGACCTATTTTTTCCTACTCTTATGCATTGTTTACTTTAGAGGGCTTGCCTTAGAGTTTGTATTAAAGACTGCTGCATAACTCCTTGAGGTCAGTAAATAAAGATTTGGTTAATTTTGGGGTAGACTTTCCCTTTAACACATTAATGGAAGCAGCAAAAGCTGCATATACGTTTTTGTAGTACACTTTATTGTACCACAATGGGAATTTGGTTTGAGGCTCTGCGGCAATTTTAAAAAGACAGGACCACATTGAGAAAGGCATCACAACAATGAGAACGTCAGCGCAGGTCAATCAATCTAAACATCTCAGCTATTCGTAAAAAAATATGCTTGGGTACAATCTGTGTACTCCAAATGCGGCGACAAAGGTGAGGAGAAGGGCCAGGGGTCTGATGGCCAATAAGGCCATGCAGCTGGGGCCGCAGGTGGCCAGGGTGGGGTCCCAGTCGGGGGTCCATCTGTAACCTGTACACAGTGAGAAAAGAAAAGGCTACCGTCGGTCACAAAGAACACATGCTGCCATTGTGGCTTAGGAAGATCATTTAAATGAAGGGTTGCGTATTCAAAACATACTTTTCTGTTCGTCTCGTTTTGGATTGTCTGTAAAGAGAGAATACAATATGGCAGCTTTGTTATGTCACAAATGGAAAATAGTATTGAACATGTATCATGCACAAGGGAAAGAGTATTGGTGTTGTTGAACATGTATCATGTACAAGGGAAAGAGTATTGGTGTTGTTGAACATGTACAAGGGAAAGAGTATTGGTGTTGAACATGTATCATGTACAAGGGAAAGAGTATTGGTGTTGAACATGTATCATGTACAAGGGAAAGAGTATTGGTGTTGAACATGTATCATGTACAAGGGAAAGAGTATTGGTGTTGTTGAACATGTATCATGTACAAGGGAAAGAGTATTGGTGTTGTTGAACATGTATCATGTACAAGGGAAAGAGTACTGGTGTTGTTGAACATGTATCATGTACAAGGGAAAGAGTATTGGTGTTGTTGAACATGTATCATGCACAAGGGAAAGAGTATTGGTGTTGTTGAACATGTATCATGTACAAGGGAAAGAGTATTGGTGTTGAACATGTATCATGTACAAGGGAAAGAGTATTGGTGTTGAACATGTATCATGTACAAGGGAAAGAGTATTGGTGTTGTTGAACATGTATCATGTACAAGGGAAAGAGTACTGGTGTTGTTGAACATGTATCATGTACAAGGGAAAGAGTATTGGTGTTGTTGAACATGTATCATGCACAAGGGAAAGAGTATTGGTGTTGTTGAACATGTATCATGTACAAGGGAAAGAGTATTGGTGTTGAACGTGTATCATGTACAAGGGAAAGAGTATTGGTGTTGTTGAACATGTATCATGTACAAGGGAAATAGTATTGGTGTTGTTGAACATGTATCATGTACAAGGGAAAGAGTATTGGTGTTGTTGAACATGTAGCATGTACAAGGGAAAGAGTATTGGTGTTGAACATGTATCATGTACAAGGGAAAGAGTATTGGTGTTGAACATGTAGCATGTACAAGGGAAAGAGTATTGGTGTTGTTGAACGTGTAGCATGTACAATTGGTGTTGTTTTGAAGGAATATGTTGAACATTCAGACCATCACAGGGTTGTCCTTCATCTTATTTTATTGGGTGTGGGAAATGGTAACTGACAGACTCACGGCAGAGCTTGGCCTGGCATTGATTGTTTCCCCCCTCACAAGAGCTGCATTCTTCCAACCCCTTCAGGTATGGTAACATCTCAACCACGTTTCCCCTGGAGAAAGAACATCCTTTTCATTTATCCAAAATGTTTCTATAATCAGAGCATCTTAGACTTTTTTTTTAAGGGAAAGTACAAGGTTGCATAATTCCAATAACCTTTCAAAAATCCCCTGGTGTTCCAAAAATGATTCATTTTGCATCATATGATGCAAAATGCATCATACCGGCTGTATTTCTGTATTTTGAAAGTTATATATCTTGAAATTGCTGACACTTTTTGGGACTATATATACAATGGACTAATGAAACAAATACCAAAATACACTGCTCAAAAAAATAAAGGGAACACTTAAACAACACAATGTAACTCCAAGTCAGTCACACTTCTGTGAAATCAAACTGTCCACGTAGGAAGCAACACTGATTGACAATAAATCTCACATGCTTTTGTGCAAATGGAATAGACAACAGGTGGAAATGATAGGCAATTAGCAAGACACCCCCAATAAAGGAGTGGTTCTGCAGGTGGTGACCACAGACCACTTCTCAGTTCCTATGCTTCCTGGCTGATGTTTTGGTCACTTTTGAATGCTGGCGGTTCTTTCACTCTAGTGGTAGCATGAGACGGAGTCTACAACCCACACAAGTGGCTCAGGTAGTGCAGCACATCCAGGATGGCACATCAATGCGAGCTGTGGCAAGAAGGTTTGCTGTGTCTGTCAGTGTAGTGTAAAGAGCATGGAGGCGCTACCAGGAGACAGGCCAGTACATCAGGAGACGTGGAGGAGGCCGTAGGAGGGCAACAACCCAGCAGCAGGACCGCTACCTCCGCCTTTGAGCAGGAGGAGCACTGCCAGAGCCCTGCAAAATGACCTCCAGCAGGCCACAAATGTGCATGTGTCTGCTCAAACGGTCAGAAACAGACTCCATGAGGGTGGTGTGAGGGCCCGACGTCCACAGGTGGGGGTTGTGCTTACAGCCCAACACCGTGCAGGACGTTTGGCATTTACCAGAGAACACCAAGATTGGCAAATTCGCCACTGGCGCCCTGTGCTCTTCACAGATGAAAGCAGGTTCACACTGAGCACATGTGACAGAGGTGACAGAGTCTGGAGACGCCGTGGAGAACGTTCTGCTGCCTGCAACATCCTCCAGCATGACCGGTTTGGTGGTGGGTCAGTCATGGTGTGGGGTGGCATTTCTTTGGGGGGCCGCACAGCCCTCCATGTGCTCGCCAGAGGTAGCCTGACTGCCATTAGGTACCGAGATGAGATCCTCAGACCCCTTGTGAGACCATATGCTGGTGCGGTTGGCCCTGGGTTCCTCCTAATGCAAGACAATGCTAGACCTCATGTGGCTGGAGTGTGTCAGCAGTTCCTGCAACAGGAAGGCATTGATGCTATGGACGACCCCGCCCGTTCCCCAGACCTGAATCCAATTGAGCACATCTGGGACATCATGTCTCGCTCCATCCACCAACGCCACGTTGCACCACAGACTGTCCAGGAGTTGGCGGATGCTTTAGTCCAGGTCTGGGAGGAGATCCCTCAGGAGACCATCCGCCACCTCATCAGGAGCATGCCCAGGCGTTGTAGGGAGGTCAAACAGGCATGTGGAGGCCACACATACTACTGAGCCTCATTTTGACTTGTTTTAAGGACATTACATCAAAGTTGGATCAGCCTGTAGTGTGGTTTTCCACTTTAATTTTGAGTGTGACTCCAAATCCAGACCTCCATGGGTGATAAATTTGATTTCCATTGATAATTTTTTTGTGATTTTGTTGTCAGCACATTCAACTATGTAAAGAAAAAAGTATTTAATAAAAATATTTCATTCATTCAGATCTAGGATGTGTTATTTTAGTGTTCCCTTTATTTTTTTGAGCAGTGTAGTTTTTGGGTGGAATTTTCCTTTATGTGTACATGAATTGTTAGATATTACTGCACTGTTGGAGCGAGGAACACAAGCATTTCGCTACACCTGCAATAACATCTGTTAAATATGTGTATGTGACCAATACAATTTGGTTTAATTTGGTATATCTGTGTATTCAGTCTGCCTTATGCTTTGTAAATGTAATATGTGTATTCAGTCTGACTTACGCTTCGGCATAGTTACAAACAAATATGGCTCCCTCTTTATCAGAAAACGAAGTCCTGTCGACACCATTTGGGCATATTTGGACGGCGCAACCAACCTTGTAGCTCGTCGCCCATACAACCTGGGAATGCAAGCAAGCATGCAGTTGGCAAAGATGATGAAATATTGAGTTCCCCCTTTATACCAATGTTTTTTTATAATAATAGGTCAAATAGTGGGTGCTTATATTTGTTCTGGTTCACACATGTACAAGTGTGCAGTGAAATAAGTGCTTTTTGCATATCCCACGGTCCCTGAGACAGATTCAGAGAGTGCGGTCAAGGTCAGGGATCAGCTGTTCTTTTTTTTTATTTTACCTTTATTTAACTAGGCAAGTCAGTTAAGAACAAAATCTTATTTTCAATGACGGCCTAGGAACAGTGGGTTAACTGCCTTGTTCAGAGGCAGCACGACATATTATTACCTTGTCAGCTCGGGGATTCAATCTTGCAACCTTTTGGTTACTAGTCCAACGCTCTAACCACTAGGCTATTGATGGCACCCCTGGTGCAATTAGGGTTAAGTGCTGTGCTCAAGGACAGATCAATAGATATTTCACCTATTTGGCTCGGGGATTTGAACTAGCAACCTTTTGGTTACTGGCCCAACGCTAAACCTGCATTGTGTCGTTGTGATGGTTTTTAGCAGTGATGCTGTAATATACAGTAGAGGACACGTACCTGTGTGTAGTGGCCACACATTTTTCCTGGTCTACACGCATTGCTTTGGTATGAGTAATCGTTCACTTCTTTGACCCATAAATCCATGGCGCGCATGACGGAGAACGTGGAGGGCGGGTATCCTGCCCAGATGTTCTCTCCCACGGAGGAGAAGACAGGGTGGACCCGTCTGACCTCTCTCAGGTAGATGTTGTGCTGGAAATCACAGTGTCTTGCCCAGGCCCTTGCAGTGATGGCCAAGCCCTCATCCCACGTCTTGAGAAAAAAAATACAACCAAATTAGTGGGTGTCTAAAAAAATGACAGTTTCTGTGATGTGAAACTGATTTACACGCCTCTATGGATCTGAGTGGCCTGTCCTTCTTTCATTCTAACATTGTTTTACAGGGCTCTACAGTGCGACCATTTTACTTGCCTATGCGACTACATATTTTGTCTGCGACCTGGAATTTTTATTTAGGAGCACCAGTGAGCCTCGAAAAATGTAGGATTCTAGCTTTATTACCTTACCTCAAATTTTTCATTGTGCACCTACATTTCTTTGTGTGCACCTACATTTTTCAACTTAGGCGCACACGTGGTTCTTGTAAAAATGGACAGTGTAGAGCCCTGTCTTATTCAACTATAGCCTACTCACAAGGCAATGTTTATATGCATTGTTGTTGCTTTAGGAAGCGTTTAAGCACTATTCACGTATTGAATATTCGTAATTGTCACTTTTCCAACTGCAAAAACAATCAAATTCCGAATTATTTCCATGGAACCAGTATTAGCTATATTATGGTATTGCTGAGTTTTGACTTGAGAATCCAGTGTTGCATGCTCTCATTGCCTCACTGCTTACCATGTAGAGCATATTTCTGGCTGGTGGATTCACAGAGGATCGGTTGTCGTTGTGTATCCTCACACAGTCGTCGATGAACTTCTTGTCAGTGATGCCAGGAAATGGGTTGTACTCTGAGGACTCGATATTAGGGACAGATGAGCCCAGGAAAATCACAACCCACAGCAATCCCTGCAGCAGTAGCTGCCCCATGCTTCAGGTACAGACGATTGAACCAGGACACAAACGTCTCACATCACATCTCCTTTCTCAGTAAAGCAGCTTGTTTCAAACAGGAACTGAGACGTCTGCATATTTTACTGCTGGATGGCGAGGAGGAAGGAAGTCGGTGTGAAATGCTGTGTACTAGTGAGTCTGTACCATGTAACGTTAGTAGTGTAATAAACTGGCAAAAGATGGAGGTAACCTACTGGGCAGAAAATGGTTGAATAAACGTTGTTTCCACGTCATTTCTGTGTTGTTATGTGTTAATAACATTTAGACTACGTTACCCAGCAGGCTATGCGGGAGGCAGATGGTTAAAGAATGCCTTGCATGGCTAAACATGGAGTTTTCTAGCTGAAGTATATGTTCATTAAAAGTAGTTAAACCTATGCACCGGTTTGTCATTATATAAGGAACAAACATAACAATTTCAACCGGAAAAAAATCCATGTGATGTCGTTGAATCAACGTGAAAAACTGATAGGATATGCAAAAAGTCAACATAAGCACATGTCATCTTTTTTTTCACCCAACTTTTAACCTAAATCGAATGGAATGGTGACATTTGTTGATTTCGAGTTGAATTGACAGCTGACAACTCAAACAAACGTAAATCAAAACTAGACGTTGAACTGATGTCTGTGGCCAGTGTGAAAGCCTTGGTGATGGTGGCATCCAACTCATAAAGGAGATTAGGGTAAATTCATGTCATTGTTGAAAGTGAGAGACAGAGAGGAAGATACAGGGAGAGACTTATCTAGAGCGATAGCTAGAGAGAGTTTCGGTCTCTCTAGGATCCTGTAAGGCTAGGAAAAAGTGTGGTATTGTGCTTAGCTTAACTTCCTTTATTCATGTGTGAACGAGAGAATTCAGCAGTTCTGTTTGAATCTACTGGAGTGTGTGTGTGCGTGTGTGTGCGTGACTTCAGCAAGGCTGTGGTTTTCTGAACTTCTATTGAGTCAGTTCTGTGAACTTCTCATCACTCTTCAGGCAGACAGTAACTCTGGGTAGCTTTGTCACAGTGTCTTACATGTCTATCAATCAATGCAACAGATAAAGTATTTTTGTTTTTTAAATAATTTCTGGAGGATTGAGTTACTTCTGAGAAGCTATATATTACATGTATCGGGCCCTACTCATAACTTAGAATAACTAGATTTCTCCCCGAGGGACTTCATTGGTTGTCAGTGTCATGACGTTGCCCTCTTTGGGTACAGCGAGCACCATCCCCCTCTCTCTGGCTGCTGCGACCTCAGGTCATAAATTCCTGGAGGAGATGATCTCCTCATGGCCACAGTATAGAGAGAGAGTGAGTTTTCATAGAGAGAACAAAGGAATTTCTTCCACCTCACAGAACTTGAGGTCCGAACAGTATTCATGTTCTGGAGAACGTATAAAAGATCGGTGAAGAATCCAGCTACGAACTGGTCCATTTGGTACAATTTTGTGAAACTCATGGGAGACAATACGGCCACATTACCATAACGCTGCTTATACAATATCCTCAGAAATGAGGCTTACATCTAATTGTTGTATAAGATGAATGAGTGAGGATGATACTGTTTGTGAAATTGTGTGATGTGATTTTGGACTGTTTAATGAAGGAAACGCCAACTCCCTTTGGAGTTTAACTAAATCAGAGGACCGCCCATGAGCACAGTTATGGTCTGGCGTCCTGGGACAGGCCCTTTTCTGCTCTTCCGAATAAAACCCCAACCCGGGTTTTCTATCACCAGACCAGCTTACCTCGATAACGAAAGGGCCAAGGTTTGAGAGGAGACCGAGCTTACCTCAATTACGAGATGGCTAAAGGTTGCAGACCAGCTTACCACGAGAGGGCCAAGGTTTGAGTAGAGACCATAAACCTAAGGTTTGAGTAGATGGCTGAATCTTTTAACCATACCACGTGGTTAAACTCTTAGACTATCGATACCGACTGAATAAGAACAAATCTTTGATATTAATTACTAGTCTGCAGCTAGGAATTCGGTATCATAGAACGCAAAGACCGACAACCGCCGAAACATCTATCCTATAACGACATGAATGAATGTCACTCTGAACTATCCATTCTAATCACGACAGAGAGAGGGGGGACAGACTCTCCAACAGAAACAAACTTTTCAACAGAGATCCCGACGACACACTGAGCGTAAATATATATATTGATTGCAATTGTTCCCGAATGAGTGAGCGTTCATGTGCAAAGGATTAGCATTTCAATTGTTATAATTACCACTCTGTCTAACAAGCCGCCATACCGGTTTAGCCCACTAGGGCACAACCCCTTATCATTTCTTTGTAAACATATCTATTTTGTTTGTGTGATGCATTTCTGTGAATTACTTACTTAGTAAATATATGATTTTAAGACAATTGATGTATGGATGACTCATAGTGAAGACTGGGTGCGTGCAGATAACCAACAATTTACGATGTTTGGAATGAGACTAACGTGAGGTAAAAAGTAATTCATTAATTCGAAGAGTAATTGAACAGATATTAAAATATCTGGAAGTTATATTAGGAAAATTATAACTTTAATCTGAATATTTTCCTTGGTGCCCCGACTTCCTAGTTAATTACAGTTGCATGATTAATCAGTTTAATCGCGTAATAATAATTACAGAGAGTTATTTGATAAATAAGTCTTCAGTTTTAATGATGCCAAAGACACAACATCAGGTACATTGAAATCACACAACAGTTCATAACATTTTAAGTTGACAAATTCTAGTTGAGCCCCAGTGTACAGCAGCTTAATACAGTACATTCATAAATGACTAAGCTGACTTCTCTGACCAGCATCCCATTCACAGCCTTACTAGCCAAAATCTAAAACTGGCTTTACGTTAACCAAACCCTTAACCCTAACATTAACTTAACCCTAACATTAACCCCTAACATTAACCTAACCCTAACATTAACTTAACCCTTAACCCAAACCTATTTTTATTTTTGTTATGAAAAAGGAAAAACTGAATTATGTTCAATTAGTAGGCGTTGGACAAATAGCAAATGCATTGTCAGTACACGTCCAAAATCATATAATCAATAATACACATGATAATCAATGATACAAGGTTTATTCATATTCTACATGTTAGTCATTTAGCAGACGCTCTTATCCAGAGCGGCATAGTAGTTAGTGCATATGTTTTCCTACTGTTTGGTAATGGTCCCCTACATACAGACCTGCCAAGCAACAATAGACGCTATGCTAATAGATTTCACTATTATATGAAAAAACTAATTCGAAAATGAACCCTAAATGAACCAATTCAGAAATTAAATATTGTCAGCCACGTCCCTTTTTCCCTGTTTCAGTAGCACAGGGAGGTTGGTGGTACCTACAGTGACAGGGAGAGCAGGTCTTCTTATTCATTACTATTCATTAATGGATACAGGCACAACGCTTGGTTCTCATCAGACAGTATAGTCTGCTTTTTCTAATACAATGTAGAAGCAGAGCCACTTTCTGTTTGGATTCCCTGGGGTTCAGCAGACCTCTGGTATGATGACACCTGCTGCAGGAACAAGTCCCAGTCTGGCCCAGCGACTGGCAACTCTGTCTGGAAGTGGTTCCAGAACCTGGACAAATAACCAAGACAGGTAAAATATTTGGGGTCCCAACCCACCAGTTGAGAATCGTTGCTCTAATGTACAGTAACGCAATACAATAGACTTCATAACGGTACGAGAGCTTACTGGTAGTGGTAGACGCCTGGGTCTGGTAAGTTAGGAAAGGAGGGAAGGTAAGGAGACGAGGTCTTACCGGTGGTGGTAGACGTCTGGCTCTCTGCTCAGACGGTTCTGGAAGCCGATATACAGGTCGTCCCAAAGAAGGCCATTCTTCACCACGTGCCTCATGACTCCGATCCTGGTCTTGATCTTTACAGAAGAGAAAGTAGTACACCGTCTATCTCTCAGTCCAATCAAGTTACATGAAATGGAAAACCAACGAATGATCCACTTGCAGATAGATGGCGGTCCTTTAAAAGCATGTTGGCATTTAAGCAGGGCAGGACTACAGCATTTTGGGCCCCGGGGCACCTACCACCAGGTAAACAGCTAACTTCTTGCATTTCAACACATTTTGCCATGGGGCAGAGAGAAAAATGGGCTGTTTTATAGTTCAATTTATGCTATTCTACACATTTTTCACATATGACAGAACATTTTGCCATGTTAAATCGAATTTTTTGCTATTCTACACATTTTCTGTTTTATAGCTCATCTCATGCTATTCTACACATTTTGCCCTGTGTGCCAGTTCGGTAATCCGGTCTTACACTTAAGGCAGTAGTGAGAACTGAGCCAGTAACAATTATCTTCAACTGAAAACAGCTTGGCATCAGATTTGCATCTGCCAACCACAACACATTGTGTTGAAGTTCTGCAGTAGCCTGCCATCTCGGTGTGTCTGTGCCTCGTACAGCGTTCACCTCTTATGAGAATGACACGAGTCCAGGGAAATGTTATTCTTATAGCAGATTTGTATCATGGTATGTTTCTGCCCCATAATGTTTGACCCCTAGAAACAGTTGTATTTTGTATTGATCCTTCTCATAAGTGGATTGCAGTGTACAGTGCCTTCAGAAGTATTCACACCCCTTGACTTTTTCCACATTTTGTTGTGTTACAGCCTGAATTACAAATGGATTACATTTAGTTTTTGTGTCACTGATCTACATACAATACCCCATAATGTCAAAGTGGAATTATGTTTTTAGAAATGTTTACAAATTAATTAAAAATAATTAATCAATAAGTATTCAACCCCTTTGTTATTGCAAGCCTAAATAAGTTCAGGAGTAAAAATGTGCTTAACAAGTCACAAGTTGCATTGACTCACTGTATGCAATAATATTATTTAACATTATTATTTTAAATGACGACCCCGTCTCTGTACCCCACACATATAATTAGCTGTAAGTTGCCTCAGTGGAGCAGTGAATTTCAAGCACAGTCAACCACAAAGACCAGGGGACTGGCACCTATTGGTAGATGGGGGGGGGGGGGGGGGGGGGGGGGAGTAGACATTGAATATCTCTTTGAGCATAATGAAGTTATTAATTACACTTTGGATGCTGTATCAATACACACAGTCGTTACAAAGATAGAAGCGCCCTTCTTAAATCAGTTGCTGGAGAGGAAGGAAACCGCTCAGGGATTTCACCATGAGGCTAATTGTGATTTTAGAGAGAAAACTGAGGATGGATAAACAACATTGTAGTTATTCCATAATACTAACTTAAATGACAGAGGAAGAAAAAATTCAACAAGGTACTAAAGTAATACTGCAAGAAATGTGTCAAAGAAATTTACTTTTTGTCCTGAATGCAAAGTGTAATATTTGGAGAAAATGCAACATCACTGAGTACCACTCTTCATATTTTCAAGCATGGTAGTGGCTGCATCATGTTATGGGTATGCTTGTCTTCGTCAAGGACTAGGGAGGATAAAAATAAATGGAATATAGCTAAGCACTGGCTAAATCCTAGAAGAAAACCTGGTTCAGTCTGCTTTCCAACAGACACAGGGAGACAAATTCTCCTTTCAGCAGGACAACCTAAAACAAGATGCCAAATATACACTGGAGTTGCTTACCAAGACGACATTGAATGTTCCTGATTGGCCTGGTTAAAGTTTAAACTTAAATCAGCTTGAAAATCTATGGCATGGCTGTCTAGTAATGATCAACAACCAATTTGACAGAGCTTGACGAATTAAAAAAATAATGGGCAAATATTGTACAATTAAGGTGTGCAAAGCTCTCAGAGTCTAACACGAAACCCAAACCGGCTGCGTGCGTGCGCCAACGTGCACCATCGTGCATACATGTATTTTGTCCCCCCACACCAAATGCGATCACGACACGCAGGTTAATATATCAAAACAAACTCTGAACCAATTATATTAATTTGGGGACAGGTCAAAAAGCATTAAACATTTATGGCAATTTAGCTAGCTAGCTTGCACTTGCTAGCTAATTTGTCCTATTTAGCTAGCTTGCTGTTGTAGCTAATTTGTCCTGGGATATAAACATTGAGATGTTATTTTACCTGAAATGCTCAAGGTCCTCTACTCCACCAATTAATCCACACATAAAACGGTCAACTGAATCGTTTCTAGTCATCTCTCATCCTTCCAGGCTTTTTCTCCTCTTGACTTTATATTGCGATTGGCAACTTTCATAAATTAGGTGCATTACCGCCACTGACCTCGTTCGTCTTCAGTCACATAACCAATGAGGAGATGGCACGTGGGTACCTGCTTCTATAAACCAATGAGGAGATGGGAGAGGCAGGACTTGCACCGCGATCTGCGTCAGAAATAGAACTGACTTCTATTTTAGCCCTTGGCAACGCAGACGCTCGTTGGCGCGTGCGAGCAGTGTGGGTGCAATAATTGAATAATATAGATTTCTAAATATATTTTGCAACACTCGCACACGTGACGCGAGCGGTGTAGTAAACTTGTTACCCATGTACCGTGAAGAAGTATTTGCTCCCTTTCTGATTCTGATCATATTTTTGATTCTGAATGTTATCAGATCTTCAACCAAACCTAATATTAAATAAAAGGAACCTAAGTTTAGAAATAACAAAAAAATGATATTTATTTTATTTATTTAAATAACAAAGTTATGCAACACCTAATTCCTCTGTGTGAAAAAGTAATTGCCACCTTACACTCAATAACTGGTTGTGCCACCTTTAGCTGCAATGACCGCAACCAAATGCTTCCTGTAGTTGTTGATCAGTCTCTCACATTGCTGTGGAGGAATTTTGGCCCACTCTTGCATGCAGAACTGCTTTAACTCAGCAACATTCATGGGTTTTCAAGCATGAACTGCTCGTTTCAAGTCCTGCCGTAACATTTCAATTGGGATTAGGTCTGGACTTTGACTAGGCCATTCAAAAACTTCAAATGTGTTGCTTTTTAGCCACTCTCATGTAGACTCGATTGTGTGTTTTGTATCATTGTCTTGCTGCATGAGCTGTGCTTCAGCTTCAGCTCACCGGCGGATGTCCTGACATTCTACTGTAGAATTCTCTGATACAGAGCAGAATTCATGGTTCTTTCTATTAAGGCAAGTCGTCCAGGTCCTGAGCCAGAAAAACATCCCCAAACCAATACTGAAGGCACTGTACTTATCAAGCACTGCATTTAATCCAGCAACAATTATCTTCAACTGAAATCTGCCAAAAACAACACAGTTATGCATAGCAGATTGCCATATCTTTGTGTCTGTGAACAGCGTTCACCTCATGAGAATGACATGAATCCAGGGAAAAGTTTATTCTTATTTACAATTTTACCAGACACTCTTATCCAGAGCAATTTACAGTAGCAATTAGGGTTACAGTGCATTCGGAAAGTATTCAGACCACTTGACTTTTTCCACATTTTGTTACGTTACAGCCTTATTCTAATATAGATTTTTTTTAAACCTCATCTACACACAATACCCCATAATGACAAAGCAAAAACAGCTTTTTGAAATTTTTGTAAATGTATTGCATTTAAAAATATATATCACATTTACATAAGTATTCAGACCCTTTACTTTATTGAAGCACCTTTGGCAGCGATTACAGCCCTGAGTCTTCTTGGGTATGATACTACAAGCTTGGCACACCTGTATTTGGGGAGTTTCTCCCATTCTTCTCTGCAGATCCTCTCAAGCTCTGTCAGTTTGGATGGGGATCGTAGCTGCACAGCTATTTTCAGGTCTCTCCAGAGATGTTCGATCGGGTTCAAGTCCGGGCTTTGGCTGGGCCTCTCAAGGACATTAAGAGACTTGTCCCAAAGCCAGGTTTCCTCCAGACGTGACGCTTGGCATTCAGGCCAAAGAGTTCAATCTTGGTTTCATCAGACCAGAGAATCTTGTTTGTCATGGTCTGAGAGTCCTTTAGGTGCCTTTTGACATGTGCGTTTTACTGAGGAGTGGCTTCCGTCTGGCCACTTTACCATAAAGGCCTGATTGGTGGAGTTCTGCCAAGATCGTTGTCCTTCTGGAAGGTTCTCCCATCTCCACAGAGGAACTCTGGAGTTCTGTCAGAGTGACTTTCGGGTTCTTGGTCACCTCCCCGACCAAGGCCCTTCTCCCTCGAATCCTCAGTTTAGCCAGGCAGCCAGCTCTAGGAAGAGTCTTGGTGGTTCCAAATGTCTTCAATTTAAGAATGATGGAGGCCACTGTGTTCTAGGAAGACTACAATGGTGCAGATAATTTCTGATACCCTTCTCCAGATCTGTGCCTAAACATAATCCTGTCTCGGAGCTCTATGGACAATTCCTTTGACCCCATGGCTTGGTTTTGGTTTGACATGCACTGTCAACTGTGGAACCTTATATAGACAGGTCTGTGCCTTTCCAAATCATGTCCAATCAATTAAATTTACAACCGGTGGACTCCAGTCAAGTTGTAGAAACATCTCAAGGATGATCAATGGAAACAGGATGCACCTGAGCTCAATTTTGACTCTCATAGCAAAGGGTTTGAATACTTATGTAAAAAAAGTATTTTATAATTTCTTTACATTTGCAAAAATAATCTAGAAACCTATTTTCGCTTTGTCATTATGGGGTATTGTGTAGACTGATGAGGATGTATTTTATTTAACCCATTTTAGAATAAGGCTGTAACATAACAAAATGTGGAAAAAGTCAGGGGTCTGAATACTTTCTGAATGCACTGTAAGTGCCTTGCTCAAGGGAACATCAAAAGATTTTTCACATAGTAAGCTCAGGGATTTCAACCTCAACCTGTCGGTAACTGGCCCAGTGCTCGTAACTGTTAGGCTACCTGCCATCCTTATGACAGATTTGTAACATGCTATGCTCCTGCTCCACAATGTTTGTTTTGATCCCTCTCAAGTGGAGTGCAGTGTACTTAATAATATACAGGTGAGCAGGTGTTGTAGCCATGCTCACCTCCTCATAAGGGTGCTCTCTAGTGGGCCTCTGAGTAGGGAAGGAGAGATCCATGAAGTCCACCAGATAGTTGTAGCCATTGTCTATTGGAATGAAGTCCTCATCTGTCTCAATGAACTTAAATACATATTACAAACAACAGTTAGGCTATGTTTAGTTGGAATTCAAACAATTTGTGTTATTCACTGACCTGCAGTTATGATAAATACCATATAACTAGAATATGAATAACCAGAATAACCAGAATCAATAACCAGAATCTAAAGAATTACCAGAATCTAAAAAGAAAGTAGCATAAGAATGAGAAGAATTGGAAAAGATTTGTTCTAATTTCAACCCTCGAACCCACTAGATTTGGGTTAAGAATTTATTTTTATTTTTCAAATTGATTGAACATGCCTGGCACAATGGAACCAAGGGTCATAGTCCCTAAAGTGTCAACCCTTCCCATCTGGCAATCCAAGCAGCCAAAATCAGCTGCTCCAAGGGCAGTTTCCTGGACATGGATTAAGCCTAGTCCTGGACCCCCCCAAATGTTTTATTCAGGAATAGGCTTAGTCTGTGTCCGTGAGAGCATCCGTACATGTTTTAAACATTCCAGAGATCTACAGAGAGAGAGAGGAAGTGAATGAAAAGGGTCGCGTTCAGTCGGTACAAAACCGAGAAACGTTTTAAAATTGAGATTGTCGATTGATAGATTGTCCAATAATAATTATAAATGTCCTTGTATGTTTTACTGCCTACTGAAAGCGAGTCAGGAGTAACCAGGAGTGTATTCCTAAATTGCAGACTGTTGCAAAAAGTTTGGTCTAAACCGTTTAGTCCAAACGGAAAACATTTCGCAATGAAAATGAGTTTCTATTGGACAAATTCAGGTTTCCGTTTGGTTCCAAGACTAAATGCTAATTGATTTCTGTTGAAAAACGTTTTGCAACAATCAGCGACTAATGAATCCACCCCAGCAGTCAGCTTGTAGATGTGCAGTAGAGCACTAAGAGCTCTGAGGACTTTTATATGGACAACAATATTTACCCGGACAACTAGATTGTAGTTTTTAAACCCTGCCCAGATGTAATAAAATTGGATCCAGCTTTTATGTTTAAATATCTCAGCGGTGATGGCCCTGTTCAGTTCATCCACGTACAAATCAAAGTCCCAACTGTCCTTATAGATGTTTGTCCCGGACGGAGGGTCGGTGATGGCTGTCCTGTGGTTATAGTCAAGTCATACATGATTTAAAGCGCATGTTCCCTGGGTACCAACATTAAAAATGAATGAAATAATGTAGGAAAAACAGAATGTAGAAAGAGAACATAATGGTAGATAATGTAGGGAAGTGGGGTAATAATGGCAGACAATGTAGGAAAGTGATGTAATAGTGGTAAACAATGTAGGGTTGTGAGGTAATAATGGCAGACAATGTAGGGAAGTGAGGTAATAATGGTAGACAATATAAGGAAGTGATGCAAGAATGGTAGACAATGTAGGGAAGTGATGTAATAATGGTAAACAATGTAGGGAAGTGATGTAATAATGGTAAACAATGTAGGGAAGTGAGGTAATAATGGTATTGACAACAGAGGGAAACATCAACCACCAAAATGTGATTATTTCTATGGAGTATGGACTGATATGACAGACATGGACACACACACAGTTTGCTGATTGATGAGCAATCCTACCGGCTGGGGCTCATCAGAGCCAGGGCCAGATCGAGCACAGCGCCTGGCTTTGGTGTCCATGTTGTTATGCCTGGAGCGCTCTTCTTGATCAGGGCATTGAGCTCATCTGCGTTGTTTTTCGTGTTAGTTTCCTTAATGTACCTGTCAGTTAACTTATGTCAGTTGTCAATGTCAAATTGGGATGCAACTTATATTGAGTGAATGAAATTGAAGCAATAAGAGGAGTCAAAACCGAACCTGAACTAGAACGGAACTTGTACACAAAAGAGTAAACATTTTGTGATACCTGTCTGAGGGATGTGCTTCCACAAAGTAACCGGCAAACGGGCAGTAGATCTTGGGCTGCAAGGACTTTACCAGCTGGGCCTTGTAGTTCATGAGCTTCTTCCTTTCATTCTTGATGAAATCGGCTTTCCAGCTCTCTGCAGGGAGAAACCGACACTAGTCAATGACTGAATTTCAGTTGTGTTTCCTTGATTCCTCGCTTCCTCTCCCCTTGCCTCCTCCTCAAAATGCATTGGAGGAGAACATCCGAGGGAAGGAACCTCAGATCTGTTCCGATGTGCTTTGAGGAGGAGATAAGGAGAGAGGAAATACAATTGAGATCCACTCCATGTGCAGGCAATAGCAAGGAAAACCCAAGGGAGCAATTCATTTCTCTGTTATTTGTCTGGCTGTACACTTGGACGCTGTATACCTGCCCACCTCACCTGTGTATTTTCCTCCACTGAAGGTCATGGGGAAGCCAGACGCCCCCCCAGCAAAGTCGCTCATCATCAGATCTACATTGTGAGGCAGTCGGCCGTAGTTTGGCCTGGTGCAGTCCACCGTGTTGAGGATCATATGACCTGGGTGGGAGAACCAGGATCAGATGCACCCGTCAAACAAGATAAGGTTGAGATAAGGCTTTGAGGTGCATTGTATGCCTACCAGGTGGCACTGGCAGATACTTTTAATACTGAACTGACAATGACCTGAATCAGACAGGATGTGCACGTTCAATAAAGTAATGAGGCTTAATTATCCTGATGGAACCCATCTTTATATGGATGTATAATCTGCAGGTGGAAAAAGTGTGATAAAGTCAGAATGTGTGACCTGCCTGTGCTTGTACACTGACTGTACAAAACATTAGGAACACATGCTCTTTCCGTGAAATAGACTGACCAGGTGAATCCAGGTGAAGGGTAGGATCACTTATTGATATCACTTGTTAAATCCACTCCAATCAGTGTAGATGAAGGGGAGGAGACAGGTTAAAGAAGGATTTTTAACCCTTGAGACATGGATTGTGTATGCGTGTCATTCAGAGGGTGAATGGGCAAGACAAAATATTTAAGTGTCTTTGAACGGGGTATGGTAGTAGGTACCAGGTGCACCGGTTTGAGTGTGTCATGAACTGCAGCGCTGCTGAGTTTTTCATGCTCAACAGTTTCCCGTGTGTATCAAGAATGGTTCACCCAAAAGAAATCCATCCAACTTGACACAACTGTGGGAAGCATTGGAGTCAACATGGGCCAGCATCACTGTGGAACGCTTTCGATACCTTGTAGAGTCCATGCCAATAGAGTCCAATTGAGGTTGTTCTGATGGCAAAGGGGGGGTGCAACTCAATATTAGGAAGGTGTTCCTAATGTTTCGTACACTCGGTGTATATACCACTTAGCAGACCCTTTTATGAAAAGTGACTTCCTGTGACTGCAGGAATTGAACCCAGGACTCTGGTGAAGCTAGCACCATGTGCTCTTACAAAGGACATGATGACTACCTTTATATTCAACAATGATACAGGTGTCCATTTCGGGGTGCACTTCATCCTTCAGAATCATGAATCTGAGGTGCTCATCAATCTGACGGAGATAACAACAGGAGAAGGGCATTAAAGAAGAGCCTTTTGACAGAGGTTCCTGTACCATATAAACTGTTCATTGAAAGTGAGCTGTTAATGCTTACGTTTTGCCAAATGCCAAAGGGAACTACGTTGATATTTGTCAGCTGCACCTGCCTTTTCTCCAGCATCCTGTGACATGATTCAAATGAGGACAGCATAAACCCACTAAGGTGACACCCTCATTTGTTTTATGGTTGTAAAACCTCGTTAATGTGTGACATATACAGTTGAAGTCGGAAGTTTACATACACTTTAGCCAAATACATTTAAACTCAGTTTTTCACAATTCCTGACATTTAATCCCAGTAGAAATTCCCTGTCTTAGGTCAGTTAGGATCACCACTTTATTTTAAGAATGTGAAATGTCAGAATAATAGTAGAGAGAATGATTTATTTCAGCTTTTATTTCTTTCGTCACATTCCCAGTGGGTCAGATGTTTACATACCAAATACTAATTGAGTGTAACACTGCCTTTAAATTGTTTAACTTGGGTCTGTCATGATCGTTGTCTAAATAAGTGGACCAAGGCGCAGCGTGAGTAGAATTCCACATTTGATTTAATCGTGAAACCTCCAAAAAAACAAAAAAGATATAACGAACGTGAATTGTGTAGCTCACAATGGCACTCAAACACAACAAAACAATATCCCACAACGCAGGTGGGAAAAGGGACAAACTAAGTATGATCCCCAATTAGAGGCAACGATCTTCAGCTGCCTCCAATTGGGAACCATACTCACACACCAACATAGAACTATAATAAATAGAAAACAAAAATAGTTACGCTCTGACCTATTACACCACAGAGAACCACGAAGGCTCTCTATTGTCAGGGTGTGACAGGGTCAAACATTTCGGGTAGCCTTCCACAAGCTTCCCACTGCAACGGCTTTCCTCCTCCTCTTCATCAGAAGAGGAGGAGCAGGGATCGAACCAAAATGCAGCTGAGTTTGTAGACATGATTTATTAAAGAAAAAAACACGAAAACACGAACTTGACTAATAAACTAACAAAACAAATAAACGGTGTAGACAGATCTGAATGACGGACTCACATAACACACGAGAACGCACAAACAGGGAAAAAAGCCTACACATAAATGACACTGAACAAACAAACCGAAACCAGTCCCGTGTGGCGTAGCGACATACACAAACACAGGAGACAATCACCCACAACGAACACTGTGAAAACACCTACCTAAATATGACTCTTAATTAGAGGAACGCCAAACACCTGCCTCTAATTAAGAGCCATACCAGGCAACCCATAAACCAACATAGAAACAGAAAACATAGAATGCCCACCCAAACTCACGTCCTGACCAACTAACACATATAACAAACTAACAGAAATAGGTCAGGAACGTGACACCCACAATAAGTTGGGTGAATTTTGGCCCATTCCTCCTGACAGAGCTGGTGTAACTGAGTCAGGTTTGTAGGCCTCCTTGCTCGCACACACCTTTTCAGTTCTGCCCACACATTTTCTATAGGATTGAGGTTAGGCCTTTGTGATGGCCACTCCAATAACTTGACATTGTTGTCCTTAAGCCATTTTGCCAAAACTTTGGAAGAATGCTTGGGGTCATTGTCCATTTGGAAGACCGATTTGCGACCAAGCTTTAACATCCTGACTGATGTCTTCAGATGTTGCTTCAATATAATGTCCCTTTCTCATGATGCCATCTATTTTGTAAAGTGCACCAGTCCGTCCTGCAGCAAAGCACCCCCCCCCCACCCGCACAACATGATGCTGCCACCCCCATGCATCACGGTTGGGATGGTGTTCTTCGGCTTGCACGCCACCCCCTTTTTCCTCCAAAAATATCGATGGTCATTATGGCCAAACAGTTCTATTTTTGTTCAATCAGATCAGAGGACATTTCTACAAAAAGTACGATCTTTGTCCCCATGCGCAGTTGAAACCGTAGTCTGGCTTTTTTAGGGCGGTTTTGGAGCAGTGACTTCTTCCTTGCTGAGCGGCCTTTCAGGTTATGTCGATATAGGACGCGTTTTACTGTGGATATAGATACTTTTGTACCTGTTTCCTCCAGCATCTTCACAAGGTCCTTTGCTGTTGTTCTGGGATTGAGACAGAACGCTTCTCCTTCCTGAGCGGTATGACGGCTGCGTGGTTCCATGGTGTTTATACTTGTGTACTATTGTTTGTACAGATGAACATGGTACCTGCAGGCGTTTGGAAATTGCTCCCAAGGATGAACCTGACTTGAGATCTACAATTTTTTTCTGAGGTCTTGGCTGATTTCTTTAGATTTTCCCATGATGTCAAGCAAAGAGGCACTGAGTTTGAAGGTAGGCCTTGAAACACATCCACAGGTACACCTCCAATTGACTCAAATGATGTCAATTAGCCTATCAGAAGCTTCTAAAGCCATGACATCATTTTCTGGAATTTTCCAAGCTGTTTAAAGGCACAGTCAACTTAGTGTATGTAAACTTCTGACCCACTGGAATTGTGATACAGTGATTTATAAGTGAAATAATCTGTCTGTAAACTATTGTTGGAAAAATTACTTGTGTCATGCACAAAGTAGATGTCCTAACCGACTTGCAAAAACTATAGTTTGTTAACAAGATATTTGTGGAGTGGTTGAAAAACAAGTTTTAATGACTCCAACCGAAGTGTATGTAAACTTCCGACTTCAACTGTATGTAGAGAACCCTTACCAGAACACAGGCCTTGATGTGTCGCCTACATAAATAGGAACATCGGGTCTCGTCGCAGAGAGTGATTTCAAGGTTGGGTAGCTGAAAATACATTTTTCAGGAATTTCTGTGTGCTCATCCTCATAAGGAAAATTGGAATCAACATATCTGCTTACTTCCAGAATTGAAATTAGGGTCCCACTTTAAACTAAGTACAATTTATAAAGGCTCAATATAGCTTACATAAATGCTTCACATATCATCTATAAACCTATCTCATACTCTATAAATGGTGTATAAACATACATAGTTTATACACCATTTATAC
The DNA here is from genome assembly GCF_029448725.1 of Salvelinus fontinalis. Lineage (NCBI taxonomy): Eukaryota > Metazoa > Chordata > Actinopteri > Salmoniformes > Salmonidae > Salvelinus > Salvelinus fontinalis. Next base: position 30,910 of record NW_026601510.1, read on the forward strand.
ACCACCCTTTACACACCATTTATAGAATATGACACATGCTTATAGATTATCTGTGAAGTATTTGTGTAGTGCTTCAGAAACTTCATGCATGCTATAAAACGCCTTTATACTTCGTTTAAAGTGGGAACGGAATTATAAATACATTGAAATCAGTCGTGGCTGGTGGGTGGAGATTGCGGAGGACGGGCTCATTGTAATGGTTGGAATAGTATGTGTTTGATACGTTCAATCCATTCCCTTCCAGTTTCACTGAGCCCATCCTCCCATATCAATCCATTTCATTCTACCATACTCCATACAGGCACCATCTCTACATACCTGTACCATACTCCATACAGGTACCATCTCTACATATCTGTACCATACTCCATACAGGCACCATCTCTACATATCTGTACCATACTCCATACAGGCACCATCTCTACATACCTGTACCATACTCAATATAGGCACCATCTCTACATACCTGTACCATACTCCATACAGGCACCATCTCTACATACCTGTTCCATACTCCATACAGGCACCATCCTTACATACCTGTACCATACTCCATACAGGCACCATCTCTACATACCTGTACTATACTCCATACAGGCACCATCTCTACATACCTGTACCATACTCCATACAGGCACCATCTCTACATACCTGTACCATACTCCATACAGGCACCATCTCTACATACCTGTACCATACTCCATACAGGCACCATCTCTACATACCTGTACCATACAGGCACCATCTCTACATACCTGTACCATACTCCATACAGGCACCATCTCTACATACCTGTACCATACTCCATACAGGCACCATCTCTACATACCTGTACCATACAGGCACCATCTCTACATACCTGTACCATACTCCATACAGGCACCATCTCTACATACCTGTACCATACTCCATACAGGCACCATCTCTACATACCTGTACCATACTCCATACCGGTACCATCTCTACATACCTGTACCATACTCCATACAGGCACCATCTCTACATACCTGTACCATACTCCATACAGGCACCATCTCTACATACCTGTACCATACTCCATACAGGCACCATCTCTACATACCGGTACCATACTCCATACAGGCACCATCTCTACATACCTGTACCATACTCCATACAGGCACCATCTCTACATACCTGTACCATACTCCATACCGGTACCATCTCTACATACCTGTACCATACTCCATACAGGCACCATCTCTACATACCTGTACCATACTCCATACCGGTACCATCTCTACATACCTGTACCATACTCCATACCGGTACCATCTCTACATACCTGTACCATACTCCGTACAGGTACCATCTCTACATACCTGTACCATACTCCATACAGGCACCATCTCTACATACCTGTACCATACTCCATACAGGCACCATCTCTACATACCTGTACCATACAGGCACCATCTCTACATACCTGTACCATACTCCATACAGGCACCATCTCTACATACCTGTACCATACAGGCACCATCTCTACATACCTGTACCATACTCCATACAGGCACCATCTCTACATACCTGTACCATACTCCGTACAGGTACCATCTCTACATATCTGTACCATACTCCATACAGGCACCATCTCTACATACCTGTACCATACAGGCACCATCTCTACATACCTGTACCATACTCCATACAGGTACCATCTCTACATACCTGTACCATACTACGTACAGGTACCATCTCTACATATCTGTACCATACTCCATACCGGTACCATCTCTACATACCTGTACCATACTCCGTACAGGTACCATCTCTACATATCTGTACCATACTCCATACAGGCACCATCTCTACATACCGGTACCATACAGGCACCATCTCTACATACCTGTACCATACTCCATACAGGTACCATCTCTACATACCTGTACCATACTACGTACAGGTACCATCTCTACATACCTCTACCATACTACGTACAGGCACCATCTCTACATATCTCTACCATACTCCATACAGGTACCATCTCTACATACCTCTACCATACTCCAAAAAGGCACCATCTCTACATACCTCTACCATACTCCAAAAAGGCACCATCTCTACATACCGGTACCATACTCCATACAGGCACCATCTCTACATACCTGAGGTGGTCGGAGTGCATGTGGCTGATGTAGATGAGGTCGGCCATGCACAGCCTCTCCATGGAGTCAGCAGGGGGCTCGTGGAGCAGCCACCAGCCCCTGGCGAATGCCGGACCCGTCAGCCAGGGGTCGAATATCATCTTCTTCCCCCCTAGCTGGAGCTCCATGCATGCATGGGTGAGGTAGGTCACCTGGAGGAACATGAAGGTCGAGTTTGGAGCGGAGAATCTTGTCGCCCGACGTGCTATCTTTTTAGATTTGCGTGCGGCGCGTTTGACCATCAATCACATTGATATAAATAGCCTGTCGGCCATATGGGGAAACACTCAGAGGTGTCGGAGTTGGGACTGTCGTTTCTGTGTCTCTGGAATTTATATGAACACATAGGAGAGATGGTCAAAAGTCATCTGTGACCAACTGTCACTCAGAGTCCCAGCAATGTGTCCTGCACTGTTGTTGGGCATGGCTATGATCGGAGGTCTATCCCGATACGTCATCTAGAATCTTAGATGGCGGTTGGTGATAGCTTTCAACCTTTGCCCATCTCCCTTATGTGTCCCAGGCTTAAGTTTGTCACTGCAGCCTTTCAGGTGAGAACACAGCATCAGATCTCACATTATAAAGTTTGGCACTGCAGCCTTTCAGGTGAGAACACAGCCTCAGATCTCACATTATAAAGCTTGGCACTGCAGCCTTTCAGGTGAGAACACAGCCTCAGATCTCACATTATAAAGCTTGGCACTGCAGCCTTTCAGGTGAGAACACAGCCTCAGATCTCACATTATAAAGCTTGGCACTGCAGTCTTCAGGTGAGAACACAGCCTCAGATCTCACATTATAAAGTTTGTCACTGCAGCCTTTCAGGTGAGAACACAGCCTCAGATCTCACATTATAAAGCTTGGCACTGCAGCCTTTCAGGTGAGAACACAGCCTCAGATCTCACATTATAAAAGTGGTGATGAGATCAAAGATGACTCAAAGATTTTGTAGACACACAACTCCCGGTTATCATTTTAAGGCTAATATTTTATTCACTCCGGGTAATTACTAACTTGCCTTGGATCATAGCTAGTGTTTGTGTTCTTGTCACAAACTTGTGACTAAACAACATGGGAATGTGTTCCAGATCAGTTTCAACCAGCCTGGTGAAGACATCTTTTTCATGACGAGACCAAGATTACAACCAGATCAAGACATATTTTTCTGACCTTAACAAAACGTATTTATACAACCAGTATACATCCTGACCATGACGTCATGTAAGATGTCATAATGTAATTGCAACCAGTTTTTCCCACTGGGAAATGCCTCAGATCTGTCCAGCCGTGGGTGTGTGGTGTGTGTGACGCGCTTTACTCACAGTCACCTCTCCCTCCTGCAGTTCTTGTGGATCCTGGGGGTCTGCCAACCAGGGGTCCCAAACGATCACCTCCACGAGCTGAAGACCACCCTCAACCGTCATCATAACGTCTGAGTTAGCAAAATCAAGCCAAAGTCAAAACTCTTCTGATTAATAATCTAATTAATTACTTTTATTTTATTATCTTAAGTTGAAGTCGGAAGTTTACATACACCTTAGCCAAATTAATTTAAACTCAGTTTTTCACAATTCCTGACATTTAATCCCAGTAAAAATTCCCTGTTTTAGGTCAGTTAGGATCACCACTTTATTATAAGAATGTGAAATTTCACAATAATAGTAGAGAGAATGATTTATTTCAGCTTTTATTTCTTTCATCACATTCCCAGTGGGTCAGAAGTTTACATACACTCAATTAGTATTTGGTAGCATTGACTTTAAATTGTTTAACTTGGGTCAAATGTTTTGGGATAGCATTCCACAAGCTTCCCACAATAAGTTGGGTGAATTTTGGCCCATTTCTCCTGACACAGCTGGTGTAACTGAGTCAGATTGTCACGACTTCTGATGAAGTCGTTGCCTCTCCTTGTTCAGGCGGTGTTCGGTGGTCGACGTCACCGGTATTCTAGCCATCATCGATCCATTTTTCATTTTCCATTGCTTTTGTCTTGTCTTCCCACACACCTGTTTTCAATCCCATCCATTACCTCTTGTGTATTTAACCCTCTGTTTCCCCTCATGTCTTTGTCAGGGATTGTTTTATGTCAACTGTTGTTTATTGGTGTATAGGTACGCGACGGGTCTTCGTACCCATCTTTATTTTATGTATGTACATTTTCGTGTTTGGAGCATTGTTAAGTGGACGTTTATTAAAAGTCTCCATTTACACTCAGTTTACCTCTCCTGCGCCTGACTTCCCTGACACCTATACACACGGCTTTGACACAGATTTGTAGGCCTCCTTGCTCGCACACGCTTTTTCAGTTCTGCCCACACATTTTCTATAGGATTGAGGTCAGGGCTTTGTGATGGCCACTCCAATACCTTGACATTGTTGTCCTTAAGCCATTTTGCCACAACTTTGGAAGTATGCTTGGGGTCATTTGTCCATTTGGAAGAACCATTTGTGACCAAGCTTTAACTTCCTGACTGATGTCTTGAGATGTTGCTTCAATATATCCACATAATTTTCTCTCCTCATGATGTCATCTATTTGTGAAGTGCACCAGTCCCTCCTGCAGCAAAGCACCCCCACAACATGATGCTGCCACCCCCGTGCTTCACAGTTGGGATGGTGTTCTTCGGCTTGCAAGCCTCCCCCTTTTTCCTCCAAACATAACGATGGTCATTATTGTCAAACAGTTCTATTATTGTTTCATCAGACCAGAGTACATTTCTCCAAAAAGTACGATCTTTGTCCCCATGTGCAGTTGCAAACCGTAGTCTGGCTTTTTTATGGCGGTTTTGGAGCAGTGGCTTCTTCCTTGCTGAGCGGCCTTTCAGGTTATGTTGATATAGGACTCGTTTTACTGTGGATATAGATAATTTTCCTGAGCAGTATGACGGCTGCGTGGTCCATTGGGGTTTACACTTGCGTACTATTGTTTGTACAGATGAACGCGGTACCTTCAGGCGTTTGGAAATTGCACCCAAGGATTAACCTGACTTGTGGAGGTCTACACATTTTTTTTGGAGGTCTTGGCTGATTTCTTTAGATTTTCCCATGATGTCAAGCAACAAGGCACTGAGTTTGAAGGTAGGCCTTGAAACACATCCACAGATGCACCTCCAATTGACTCAAATGATGTCAATTAGCCTATCAGAAGCTTCTAAAGCCATGACATCATTTTCTGGAATTTTCCAAGCTGTTTAAAGGCACAGTCAACTTAGTGTATGTAAACTTCTGACCCACTGGAATTGTCATGCAGTGAATTATAAGTGAAATAATCTGTCTGTAAATAATTGTTGGAAAGATTACTTGTGTCATGCACAAAGTAGATAACCTAATTGACTTGCCAAAACTATAGTTTGTTAACAAGAAATGTGTGGATGGTTGAAAAACAAGTTCTAGTTACTCCAACCTAAGTGTATGTAAACTTCTGACTTCAACTGTACATATAGACATATTAAACATCGGACTTATTATTTACATTGTGTTCCTCATGTCATTTAGAAGCCCGAAGGAATGGACAGCTGGAGCTGGGCACTCAACCAACAGGACGCTGAACAGCTTCTACCTCCACATCATAAGACTGCTAAATAGTTAGTTAGCCAATAGCTACCTGGACTATCTGCATTGACCCTTTTTGGACGAACTCTTTTGACTCATCACATACGCTGCTGTTACTGTTTATTATCTATCCTGTTGCCTAGTCACTTTATCTCACCTATATGAACATATCTACCTCAATTACCTCGTACCCCTGCACATGGACTCAGTACTGGTACCCCGTCTATATAACCAAGTTATCGTTACTCATTGAGGATTTATTCCTCCTGTTGTTATCTTTCTATAATGTCTCTTTTTCTCTGTATTGCTGGGAAGGCCAGTAAGTAAGCATTTCACTGTTAGTCTACATCTGCTGTTTACAAAGCATGTGACGTAACATTTGATTTGATGATCAGGTTCACACAATGTCTACAAATATACAGAAGTTGTCAGAGAACACAAAAGATTAGACATACCTAATTCAAAAGCCATTCAATAACCTTTCAGTTTGAGAAAATGGCAGCTCAACTTACCCAGCTCATCCTGTGTGAAGCTGTCGGGAGGGTTCACATACTGCATAGTTGAGACGTTCAGCTTCCAGTAGTGTTTTGTACATCGGACCGTCCTGTATCAGAAAAACCTTTCAGTCCCATTGAATAGATATGCTATATCTAAGCCTCGGTATTAAAGAGGATGTTCAGGATTTTATCACTTGATGTTAGATGGTTCCTCAGCCTGAATGTAGTCTATGGGCCAGGAGAAACTGTAATCCATGGTTCGGTATTCTCTAAACAGCCGCTACAAACTCCAGCTATCTTTAGTTGTAGAGTCCTGAACTTCCCCTTTAAGTCTACTTACCTTCCATCTAAGTCCTCTATGTCTTTGATGAACAGGCCTCCTTGGTGTTTGCATTGGTTCTTGCAGGCCTTCAGCTCTCCATTTTCTTTGTATATGATGTAGCACTTGCCATCATCTGGGCTCCTCTTAAAGTTGATGCCATCTTTGAGTGAGAACACCGCCTCAGAGTCCAGGGACAGAACTGTCTTTGAAGACTGGGCTGTCATTTGACTGGTGGAATTGAAGTGCTGATGAGAAAAGTAGAGGAGTATAAGTGGATGGTACTCGTAAGAACAATTTACAGGTGAACAAAACAGTCAAAACAGTCATAGATAAAGGCAACAAAAGGCAACAAAAAATCTATCCAGTTTATTACAAGTTGCAACAGGGAGATACTTCCAGCACAGAACCAGAGAAAATGTCTAACTGGCCTTATATCCTAATCAGCAGAGAACTGTTCTGTAAACATCAGCCCCAGAGGCTTGTGGGAAGTCCAAACAACATGTAAGTGACATTGCTACAGAATCACAGTGTTCAGACAATACAATAATAATCAGTGTGTCCTCTGTCCTTGTATCTCCAGTCTGGCATCAAACACATCAACAGATGTGAGTTTAATCCATAACATACAGCATCGAGGCTAGTCACCATCAACCCGAGTATCCCAAACAAAACACTGGAATCGTGTATTACAGAAAGGGGAAATATATGAATATCGGTAACAATTTACTTGACACCTAGTGTCATATGACACAGTCATAATCATGTCATACTATGTCATAACAGCTGACATAACTTGTCATAACACTGTTACATATGTTTAGACCTGTTGTGACATACATTACGATATTTTATGGGTGGTTATGACACAAAAGAGTTTCAAAACCCACAAAACCTACCACACAAGGCAAAACATTCCATTACACCATAGCCTACGTGTCAACAGTATTTTTTTTAAATTGACCATATTAAATCATCATTGTAATTGCGCACAAAATTATGTCAGGCATGCACTTACCCCAATGCTCTGTTTCTGATGATTGGGATGAATGCAAGAGCAGAAGCAGGACAAGACACACCCTCTTTTTGACAGACGACTGATATAAGGGCATGTGCGTGACAGGCCTATCTGGCTTATGTGATTATGATGGTCATAATGCTTCTTGACAGTGTCATAAAGTGTCCAAGTAAAGTGACACAGGATGGTCATAATTCTTTATGATAGAGAGAGAGAGACCTGAACCTACATTTTAGACAATAGCACAGATTCAAAGAACAAAACATTATACCGTTATATTTACATGTTCTTGGTTAGTTCAAATTATTAATATCTAAATTCAAACAAATGTCAGTTCCTCATAGAGTACTGTGACACTTTGGGAACTAAATATTACATTGCAATGTATGGAATTATCAGGATCAGACCTGGGTACAAATACATGCGTATTTATATTTTAAAACGTATTTTATGTGTGAATATGAGTTATGGTCAGAATTCACTACCTCTTTTAACATTTCCTACAAATAGCCTACTATCTGAAAACAATTTTCAAATATTGTTTCCAACACATTCTTCCAAATACCCTAGGAACAAACAGAAAGTGGGTTCAAATGCATAGAGTATTTCAATATTTTTATATTTCAATAATTTCAAATGCAGAAAAATGCTTTCCAAGTGTATTTCCAAATACATTCCGATATTCAACTACTTGTATTTTCAAGTAAATACTTACTTCGAAATGTCTTTGAAAGTTAATGAAATAACCCAAATTTGAACATGGGTCTGATTAGGAGACAATTTATTTGGTTGTAAGAGCAATCATCCTCAATTCATTGTTTTTTATTTCAGCTCATATGACTGAAATTCATCCAAAGTGAACTTGTAAACTTGAAATTCAATTAACAGTTTCAGCAAACCCTTTCTTTCAGGACTTGACAAATAAAAACAATGTAGAGTTATATTTGGTATGTTCAGGGATATCCGGGATCCTTGGGACGTCCCTACCCTAAACCCTAACCATAACCCCTAACCTTAACCTCGACCCTATTCCTTAACCTGAACTTCTATGGGGTAGGGAAATCGCAAGGATACCAGATAACACATAAATATTTGGTGTACAGCACAACGATACAGGCAGAAAGTGGTAAATATGATTCAAGGATAGATAAGTAAAGCACAAAATAAAATTTTTCAGTCAATTTTCTTTAACATTCATCTTTTGAACTGTTATTGTAATTCAATATAATTCTTCTGCATTTTAATCTTTTGAGAGTTCACAGAGCTTAATTTATGTAAACTACCATGAGCAAAATATATAACTTAGCTAAATGTTTTAATGCAATTAAGTGCTATCCTCTTTGAATACAATGTACATCTCGCTGTATATGTTTGTAGCGAAATAAATGAAATTCAATATTATAATGTATTTATCTTAAACAACTTTTGCCTGTCACCTTTAAACAATGTACAGATCTTAATAGTCACAACATAGCAAATATTAAGAGAGAAGCATAAATAATAAAGAGCATTACCTTGTGCAGACTGTTATGTTGACTTGACACTTTGGAATTTGAAGTTTAGACCCAGATGAGTCTTTCTTTGTGCATTTGCATTGAGCAGTGAACAAATTGTTGGTGCTTAACAAGAAGAAACAAGTGTTTGCCTCAGGAAATCCACTCGAAAGAAAAGAGGTACAGAGAGGTGAACAAAGAGATTTAAAAAGGTGAGATGCCTGTACAAGGATAAGGTGCAACAGATAATGTCACAGGGAGACTTTCCAGTACAAGGATAAGGTGCAACAGATAATGTCACAGGGAGACTCTCCAGTACAAGGATAAGGGGCAACAGATAATGTCACAGGGAGACTACAGTACAAGGATAAGGGGCAACAGATAATGTCACAGGGAGACTTTCCAGTACAAGGATAAGGTGCAACAGATAATGTCACAGGGAGACTCTCCAGTACAAGGATAAGGTGCAACAGATAATGTCACAGGGAGACTCTACAGTACAAGGATAAGGGGCAACAGATAATGTCACAGGGAGACTACAGTACAAGGATAAGGTGCAACAGATAATGTCACAGGGAGACTCTCCAGTACAAGGATAAGGTGCAACAGATAATGTCACAGGGACACTCTACAGTACAAGGATAAGGGGCAACAGATAATGTCACAGGGAGACTTTCCAGTACAAGGATAAGGTGCAACAGATAATGTCACAGGGAGACTCTCCAGTACAAGGATAAGGTGCAACAGATAATGTCACAGGGAGACTCTACAGTACAAGGATAAGGGGCAACAGATAATGTCACAGGGAGACTTTCCAGTACAAGGATAAGGTGCAACAGATAATGTCACAGGGAGACTCTCCAGTACAAGGATAAGGTGCAACAGATATTGTCACAGGGAGACTCTACAGTACAAGGATAAGGTGCAACAGATAATGTCACAGAGAGACTCTGCCTGGATGGGCATTAAGAATATGGCAAATGCCCCCTTCAAAGGGAGGCAACGTATCGATCCCCGCCTGGATGAGAGGGTGTGCCTCTCTACAGCCAATGAACTAAACAAATTATTAACACGCTTTGGAGCAGGGGGCGGCCCCACTCCCCCTTCCTGTGTGAAGGAAGATGTCATGGCAACCGAGAGCGCCCTTGTCATCAATGAGGAAGTCATACCAGTGTTCAAAAGTACTGGAGCACGAGCCCGGGGCCTGATAACATAAGTGTTCGTGTCTTGAAACACTGTTCCACTCAGCTGAGCGGTGTTTTCTGCAGTGTCTTCTGCTCTTCTTCTAGCGGTCCCTGGATACATTGGAAATTCCATCTCTATGGAAAAAAAATCTATTGTTATACCTATCTCAAAAACCTCTCATCCATCTGCATCAAATGACTACAGACCTTAGTAATGACTCCAGACCTCTTACCTCTATCTTGATTAAATCTCTTGAAAAGATCATCAAGACATACATCATCACCACCACCAGACACCTTCTTGACCCCCTCCAATTTGCATACCGGTCAGAGAGAGGAACAGATGATGCCAACCTCTAGCTCTTTCATCTGGTGTACGTGCATTTGGAGGGCAGTGAAACCCATGTGCGAATCATAGTCACAGATTTCCCCTCAGCATTTAACACAATCAATCTGTTGGTCCTCGCGGACAGACTGAGAGGAGACTTCAGACTTGATGCTATGCTTATCACAGGAAACACCAACTTCCTAACTGATAGGTCTCAGCAGGTAGGAGTTGGCAACAGCGTCGCCCTCTAGTCCGGAGCCTCCAGCGTCGCCCTCTAGTCCGGAGCCTCCAGCGTCGCCCTCTAGTCCGGAGCCTCCAGCGTCGCCCTCTAGTCCGGAGCCTCCAGCGTCGCCCTCTAGTCCGGAGCCTCCAGCGTCGCCCTCTAGTCCGGAGCCTCCAGCGTCGCCCTCTAGTCCGGAGCCTCCAGCGTCGCCCTCTAGTCCGGAGCCTCCAGCGTCGCCCTCTAGTCCGGAGCCTCCAGCGTCGCCCTCTAGTCCGGAGCCTCCAGCGACGCCCTCTAGTCCGGAGCCTCCAGCGTCGCCCTCTAGTCCGGAGCCTCCAGCGTCGCCCTCTAGTCCGGAGCCTCCAGCGACGCCCTCTAGTCCGGAGCCTCCAGCGTCGCCCTCTAGTCCGGAGCCTCCAGCGTCGCCCTCTAGTCCGGAGCCTCCAGCGTCGCCCTCTAGTCCGGAGCCTCCAGCGTCGCCCTCTAGTCCGGAGCCTCCAGCGTCGCCCTCTAGTCCGGAGCCTCCAGCGTCGCCCTCTAGTCCGGAGCCTCCAGCGTCGCCCTCTAGTCCGGAGCCTCCAGCGTCGCCCTCTAGTCCGGAGGCTCCAGCGTCGCCCTCTAGTCCGGAGCCTCCAGCGACGCCCTCTAGTCCGGAGCCTCCAGCGTCGCCCTCTAGTCCGGAGCCTCCAGCGACGCCCTCTAGTCCGGAGCCTCCAGCGACGCCCTCTAGTCCGGAGCCTCCAGCGACGCCCTCTAGTCCGGAGCCTCCAGCGACGCCCTCTTGTCCGGAGCCTCCAGCGACGCACTCTTGTCCGGAGCCTCCAGCGACGCCCTCTAGTCCGGAGCCTCCTGCGACGGGCTTCAGTCAGGAACAGCCCGAGTCTCCCTCCTGTCCGGAGCAGCCAGAGTCTCCCTCCTGTCCGGAGCAGCCAGAGTCTCCCTCCTGTCCGGAGCAGCCAGAGTCTCCCTCCTGTCCGGAGCAGCCAGAGTCTCCCTCCTGTCCGGAGCAGCCAGAGTCTCCCTCCTGTCCGGAGCAGCCAGAGTCTCCCTCCTGTCCGGAGCAGCCAGAGTCTCCCTCCTGTCCGGAGCAGCCAGAGTCTCCCTCCTGTCCGGAGCAGCCAGAGTCTCCCTCCTGTCCGGAGCAGCCAGAGTCTCCCTCCTGTCCGGAGCAGCCAGAGTCTCCCTCCTGTCCGGAGCAGCCAGAGTCTCCCTCCTGTCCGGAGCAGCCAGAGTCGCTCTCCTGTCCGGAGCAGCCAGAGTCGCCCTCCTGTCCGGAGCAGCCAGAGTCGCCCTCCTGTCCGGAGCAGCCAGAGTCGCCCTCCTGTCCGGGGCCGGCTGCGAGGGTCCCCGGTCTGGGGTCGATGGCGAGGATTGCCGCTCCAAATGCGCCACCTAAGTGGGCCAAGACTATGGTGGAGTGGGGTCTACGTCCCGCACCAGAGCCGCCACCGCGGTGAAATGCCCACCCAGTCCCTCCCCTATAGGTTCAGGTTTTACGGCCGGAGTCCGCACCTTTGGGGGGGTGGGTACTGTCACATTCTGACCATAGTTCCTTTTTTATGTCTTTATTTTGGTTTGGTCAGGGCGTGAGTTGGGGTGGGCATTCTTTGTCTGGTGTTCTATGCTGTCCTTGTTTTGTATTTCTGTGTGTTTGGCCTGGTATGATTCTCAATCAGAGGCAGCTGTCTATCGTTGTCTCTGATTGACAATCATACTTAGGTAGCCTGTTCCCACCTGTGTTTGTGGGTGGTTGTTTCCTGTTTAGTGTTTGGCGTTTGTTTCACCTTTCAGGACTGTTCGTTTGTCGTGTTTGTTGTTTTGTCAAGTGTTGCGCATTTTATTAAATAATATGAACACTTATCACGCTGCACCTTGGTCCTCTTCTTCTTCTCCCGACGACGTGCGTTACAGGTAGACAATGTAGGGAAGTGGGGTAATAATGGCAGACAATGTAGGGAAGTGATGTAATAGTGGTAAACAATGTAGGGAAGTGATGTTATAGTGGTAAACAATGTAGGGTTGTGAGGTAATAATGGCAGACAATGTAGCGAAGTGAGGTAATAATGGTAGACAATGTAAGGAAGAGGATGCAATAATGGTAGACAATGTAGGGAAGTGATGTAATAATGTAGACAATGTAGGGAAGTGAGGTAATAATGATATTGACAACAGAGGGAAACATCAACCACCAAAATGTGATTTGTTATTATTGATGATTGTTGGCATTTCTATAGAGTATAGACTGATATGACAGACATGGACACACACACGATTTGCTGATTGATGAGCAATCCTACTGGCTGGGGCTCATCAGATCCAGGGCCAGATCGAGCACAGCGCCTGGCTTTGGTGTCCATGTTGTTATGCCTGGAGCGCTCTTCTTGATCAGGGCATTGAGCTCATCCGCGTTGTTTTTGGTGTTAGTTTCCTTAATGTACCTGTCAGTCAACTTATGTCAGTTGTCAATGTCATATTGGGATGCAACTTATATTGAGTGACTGAAATTGAAGCAATAAGAGGAGTCAAAACCGAACCTGAACTAGAACGGAACTTGTACACAAAAGAGTAAACGTTTTGTGATACCTGTCTGAGGGATGTGCTTCCACAAAGTAACCGGCAAACGGGCAGTAGATCTTGGGCTGCAAGGACTTTACCAGCTGGGCCTTGTAGTTCATGAGCTTCTTCCTTTCATTCTTGATGAAATCGGCTTTCCAGCTCTCTGCAGGGAGAAACCAACACTAGTCAATGAGTTAATTCTCAGTTGTGTTTCCTTGATTCCTCGCTATCTCTCGTCTTGCCTCCTCCTCAAAATGCATTGGAGGAGAACATCCGAGGGAAGGAACCTCAGATCTGTTCCGATGTGCTTTGAGGAGATAAGGAGAGAGGAAATACAATTGAGATCCACTCCATGTGCAGGCAATAGCCAGGAAAACCCAAGGGAGCAACATTTTTCTGTTATTTGTCTGGCTGTCTGGCTGTACACTTGGACGCTGTATACCTGCCCACCTCACCTGTGTATTTTCCTCCACTGAAGGTCATGGGGAAGCCAGACGCCCCCCCAGCAAAGTCGCTCATCATCAGATCTACATTGTGAGGCAGTCGGCCGTAGTTTGGCCTGGTGCAGTCCACCGTGTTGAGGATCATATGACCTGGGTGGGAGAACCAGGATCAGATGCACCCGTCAAACAAGATAAGGTTGAGATAAGGCTTTGAGGTGCATTGTATGCCTACCAGGTGGCACTGGCATATACTTTTAATACTGAACTGACAATGACCTGAATCAGACAGGATGTGCACGTTCAATAAAGTAATGAGGCTTAATTATCCTGATGGAACCCATCTTTATATGGATGTATAATCTGCAGGTGGAAAAAGTGTGATAAAGTCAGAATGTGTGACCTGCCTGTGCTTGTACACTGACTGTACAAAACATTAGGAACACATGCTCTTTCCGTGAAATAGACTGACCAGGTGAATCCAGGTGAAGGGTATGATCACTTATTGATATCACTTGTTAAATCCACTCCAATCAGTGTAGATGAAGGGGAGGAGACAGGTTAAAGAAGAATTTTTAACCATTGAGACATGGATTGTGTATGTGTGTCACTCAGAGGGTGAGTGGGCAAGACAAAATATTTAAGTGTCTTTGAAGGGGGTATGGTAGTAGCTACCAGTAACACCGGTTTGAGTGTGTCAAGAACTGCAGCGCTGCTGGGTTTCCATCCAAAAGAAATCCATCCAACTTGACACAACTGTGGGAAGCATTGGAGTCAACATGGGCCAGCATCACTGTGGAACGCTTTCGATACCTTGTAGAGTCCATGCCAATAGAGTCCAATTGAGGTTGTTCTGATGGCAAAGGGGGGTGCAACTCAATATTAGGAAGGTGTTCCTAATGTTTCGTACACTCGGTGTATATACCACTCAGCAGACCCTTTTATGAAAAGTGACTTCCTGTGACTGCAGGAATTGAACCCAGGACTCTGGTGAAGCTAGCACCATGTGCTCTTACAAAGGACATGATGACTACCTTTATATTCAACAATGATACAGGTGTCCAATTCGGGGTGCACTTCATCCTTCAGAATCATGAATCTGAGGTGCTCATCAATCTGACGGAGATAACAACAGGAGAAGGGCATTAAAGAAGAGCCTTTTGACAGAGGTTCCTGTACCATATAAACTGTTCATTGAAAGTGAGCTGTTAATGCTTACGTTTTGCCAAATGCCAAAGGGAACTACGTTGATATTTGTCAGCTGCACCTGCCTTTTCTCCAGCATCCTGTAACATGATTCAACTTAAGACAGCATAAACCCACTAAGGTGACACCCTCATTTGTTCTATGGTTGTATAACCATGTGTGACATATACAGTTGAAGTCAAAAGTTTACATACACCTTAGTCAAATACATTTAATGTCACAGCCGTTTAAAGGACTGGACCAAGGTGCAGCGCGATTGGAATACATCTTTTAATTCAACGAAGAACACCAACCAACCAACCAACCAACCAACCAACGAACCAACGAACCAACGAACCAACGAACCAACGAACCAACGAACCAAAACGTGACGCCAACGTAGTACTCACAGGCAACTAAACATGGACAACTACCCACCAAACCAACATGGAAAATGGCAAACCTAAATAGGCTCCCCAATCAGAGACAACGATAAACAGCTGTCTCTGATTGGGAACCCACTCAGGCCGCCATAAACCTACAACCCCTAGACAATTCAAAATCCCCATAGATAACAAAAACCCTAGACAAGCCAAAAACCCATAGACAATACAACAACTGTCACGATCGTGTGGAGGATTGATGGACCAAAACGCAGCTTTTGGAAAGTAAGCCATCTTCTTTTATTTTTAAAGATGACGAAAAATAAACACGACACGAAACACTTTAACAAAACGAACAAAACAACAAACGACCGTGAAGCTAAATAACGTTGTGCACTTACACACACAGGCTACAAACGTTCTGACATAGACAATTACCCACAACCAATGAGAGCCTATGGCTACCCTAAATAAGGCTCCCAATCAGAGACAACCGAAATCAGCTGTCTCTAATTGGGAACTCATTCAGGTAACCATAGACTCTCCTAGACCACTAAACATACATAGACAACACTAGACACATGTACTCCACACAAACCCATATACTATACAACAACCCCTTTACCATAAAAAACACCCAAAACCAACAAAACACAAACATTCCCCATGTCACACCCTGACCTAACTAAAATAATAAAGAAAACAAAGAATACTAAGGCCAGGGCGTGACATAACCCCCCCCTTAAGGTGCGAACTCCGGGCGCACCATTACACAGTCTAGGGGAGGGTCTGGGTGGGCTTCCATCCACGGTGGCGGCTCCGGCTCTGGTCGTGGTCCCCACGTCACCACAGTCCCTAACCACCTCCTTAGCTTCTTCAAAATGACCCCTCTCCACATTAACCCCATTGCATTAAGGGGCAGTTCCGGACTAAGGGACAGCTCCGGACTAAGGGCCAGTACCAGGGTAAGGGGCAGTACCAGGGTCAGGGGCAGTACCAGGGTAAGGGGCAGCACCAGGGTAAGGGACAGCACCAGGGTAAGGGGCAGCACCAGGGTAAGGGGCAGCACCAGGGTAAGGGGCAGCTCCGGACTGAGGAATGGCAGCTCCGGACTGAGGAATGGCAGCTCCGGACTGAGGGACTGCAGCTCAGGACTGAGGCACTGCAGCTCCGGAC
>NW_026601511.1:0-47317 GCF_029448725.1 Salvelinus fontinalis
TGACGTCTTGCTCTCAGACAAATTAAACAACTTCTTTGCTCGCTTTGAGGACAATATTGTGCCACTGACATGGCCCACTACCAAAGCCTGTGGGCTCTCCTTTACCGCGGCCAACGTGAGTAAAACATTTAAAAATGTTAACCCTCGAAAGCCTGCCAGCCCAGACGGCATCCCTAGCCGCGTCCTCAGACCAGCTGGCTGGTGTATTTACGGACATATTCAACCAATCCCTATCCTAGTATGTTGTCCCCACATGCTTCAAGATGGCCACCATTGTTCCTGTTCCCAAGAAAGCTAAGGTAGCTGAACTAAATGACTATCGCCCATTGCACTCACTTATGTCATCATGAAGTGCTTTGAGAGACAAGGATCATATCACCTCCATCCTACCTGACACCCTAGACCCACTCCAATTTGCTTACCGCCCCAATAGGTCCACTGACGATGCAATCGCCATCGCACTGCACACTGCCCTATCCCATCTGGACAAGAGGAATATCTATGTAAGAATGTTGTTCATTGACTACAGCTCAGCATTTAACACCATAGTTCCCTTCAATCTCGTCAATAAGCTCGAGACCCTGAGACCCAATATCTCCACCCCGCTGATCCTCAACACTGTGGCCCCACAAAGGTGCGTTCTCAGCCCTCTCCTATACTCCCTGTTCACCCATGACTGCGTGGCCATCCACGCTTCCAACTCAATCATCAAGTTTGCAGACGATACTACAGTGGTAGGCCTGATTACCAACAGCGACGAGACGGCCTACAGAGAGGAGGTGAGAGCCCTCGGAGAGTGGTGTCAGGAAAGTAACCTCTCATTCAACGTCAACAAAACAAAGGAGATGATTGTGGACTACAGGAAACAGCGGAGGGAGCCCATCCACATCGATGGGACAGTAGTGGAGAAGGTGGAACGTTTTAAGGTCCTTGGCGTACACATCACGGACAAGCTGAAATGGTTCATGCACACAGACAGCGAGGTGAAGAAGGCGCAACAGCACCTCTTCAACCTCAGGAGGCTGAAGAATTTTGGCTTCTCATCTAAAACACTTACAACCTTTTACAGATGCACAATCGAGAGCATCCTGTCGGGCTGTATCACCGCCTGGTACGGCAATTGCACCGCCCACAACCGTAAGGCTCTCCAGAGGGTAGTGCGTTCTGCACAACGCATCACTGGGGGCAAACTACCTGTTTTTACAAACCACTTGTTTGCATAAGGTAGTTGTTGTGAATTTGTTAGATTACTTGTTAGATATTACTGCATAATCGGAACTAGAAGCACAAGCATTTCGCTACACTCTCATTAACATCTGCTAACCATGTGTATGTGACCAATAACATTTGATTTGATTTGAGTTTTGCTGGAGAGCTGAAGAGAAAACCATTGAGGAGTTGTATTTCCTGTAAAGCCCCTAAAGGCTTAGCTTGTCCTCCTTTCACTAGGGTTAATGGAGAAGCTCCCCCGCTCCACACTATCGCACCACAACTCAGCATATCTAACACCATCATAGCCCAATGGAAGCAGATGTGCACTGCGCTTGTCTTCCGTCAGCGTCCTACTTTCTCTGGCCATATGGAGGTCTGGGTTCTACCCTGGCCTCCTGCCCTTGACATTGGCAGACCAAGGTGACGGTCATCAACACAGAGATTTATGAACTTTTACATAGTGATTCTCAAGATGGATTACCTTGATTCTGATGGAAATATGGCTCGTGAACCAGCAAAATGGACCTAAAAAATGTATAATTTTAAAGTTTTTGCCTTTTTTTTGGTCAGCAGGTTTAGTGATTTGGAAAATGGTTGCAGATGTGGCCCAGATGGGCCAGCCCTTATAACGGCACACCATGTCAATTCCCCCAGTTGGATCGTCTCGTGATTGGCGAGTTGGAGAAGAAAAACTATATTTTCCATCCCTCAGTACAATCCTCTCAGTTCATTTGTGGACGCCTGCAGGAGGACTAAGGGCTGGGTTCAATCCGTATCACGGAAGATTTGCGTTCAAATGTAAAGGTAATTTCCGATTGAGAGGACATGTGCAGCATTTACTGTTAAAGCAGTCTCCACGAACGCTGAAACATCGCCTTTACATTTTAACCGAGCTATAACGCAGAGCTTACTCAATCATTTTGTGGCAAGAAAAGCATCACTCGTGTCAACACTCAGAGAATCAAATGGTGTCGTTTTTCAACAGGTTGCAGAGATGCAGTCATTGAAGTATCCACCCATGAACTTTGGCCTCACTGGCAACATTATTAGACAACAGATGAAGAAAATATCAGAGCAGCTGTCCATTCTGCTTATGGTACTGGACACCGTCACATCGTAAACTTGTAAACCTTGTCATCCTTTCATCACTCATCTAACAAGCTGTTGCCTGTGGATGAGGCAGGAATCCAGACCTCTTTTTATTTTATCGACTCGTGTTGGCAGTGAGTTTTAAAACAAACAGCACGAGAAAGCCACATTAGGAGGTAGCTTCATGACAGCGCCATTGAAACAGTGATGCATAGAATGTTGCCTGAGATACTGACACTCCTCCCCTCAGTACAGTCAGTAAAGAGGAAGCCCCATGCAAGAGGGAATGTTGCACCGTTAAGAGACGCAGAGGCAGAGCGGCCTCACCTGTGATCTGTAGCCAACACAAGGCGAGGCTACTCTCAGAGCAGCACGTCTTACCCATAAATCCACCTTGACTCAACTTACCAGTAAACAAAGACTCCTAGCGTCCCCGACCTCAGCGGAGGATACGTCCTCCAGTTCATGTCACGGTAGTGACGATTATTAGAAACGTGAGACGGCTTCGTGTTTCACTCCTGTTAAGGTTTTAAACCTTCACGCTCATCCATCGCCATGCACGGTCAGCTGAGGATAAGACACCTGGCCTGCCTACCATTGTGTGGGATGGGGAATCGAGAGATGGGGGTTATGATTGGAATGTTTTCTCATATGTCTAAGAACAAAGTAGGAAAGTTACTGAGAACATCATAGCCTAAAGTTGTAAAACAGACACTGGGCAGCCGTTCATTGTGCTGAACTGTTTAACAAGTTTCTGACAAACAATGTCCCGCTTTCTGACGCCCGTCGTTGCGTAATCTCTTGGAGGAATGGTTATGAAAAGTCCAAAGTTACCAGTAACCCAAAATGATGACTGCTGACAAAAAGCTAAATGAGGCAAACCCAATAGGGTTGTGCCAGTAAGGTCTTGTGTTAATTCACAACGGTTACATTGAACGGTATAACCTCAGTGTGTAACAAAGACTCTGTTTGAACATTTGTGCTGAGTTGTGTATTTAGACAGAGCATGCGGCTCAAGTCTGTTTATGGCGTGAGGATTTGTCAAAGTCAGACTTTCCTGTAAATCTTTCCAAGCCTACATGACAGGTTTTATGTAATGATTTTATTCATACTCAACATTTCTTATAAATAACTGATATTCCAACATTTGAATAATAACACATTCTGAGAATCTCCGGCTAAGCAAAATGTAAAAGACATGGACAGTAAATGCTAGAATAACTGGAAGATATTTGTACTTTAGTTGAGCTGTGAGCATATTAATTCAGATAAGCCTCATAACAAAGACCCTGTGGCAAATGTCCTCATGTGAAATGTTTCGGAATACTTCAGAAGATTAACAGGCTATGGTCCGGTGTGGTTTAGATGGTAGAACATGGCACTTGCAACGCCAGGGTTGTGGGTTTGATTCCCATGGGGGACCAGTACAAACAAAATATGAAAATGTTTGCACTCACTACTCCATGTCGCACTTGTTAAGAGTGTCTGCTAAATGACTAAAATGTACATATCATGATTGGTTCTTGGATGGTAAAACATCAATGGAACACGGCATTGAAGTTGGCTGTTGTAATACGTCTGTGTGTCGTTTGTTTCAAGAGGAACAATGGATTATTGGCTGTCGAATCTTGTCAGTACATAAAAATTCCTTCCGATTATACGTGTCATGTAGGCATGCCAGTGATACCAGAGAGAGACACATTTGTCAAAAGCATACCCAATTTAGACAAATTGGTGCCATGTTTCCAGAGCTAGGACAAAGACTGCTAGTGGGCATAACTCAGTGAGGTAAGCCACAACCTGGTCTAACGTGATGGGTTTTTCAGTATTAAATAAACATGGAAACACGCAATTGAAAATAAATGAGCTTTTGTAAGTCTGGTTTATCCCTGATGTTCCTGGCGTAATAGGTGGACACAGCTGTCGAAACTGGCATGTTATCCAGATAGATACTCTTACCAGAGGCATTCTGATGATGTGAAGAACTATATCAGAAGAGCCCAATAAGGAAATCAACAACAAAAATATTTAAGATATTGTGAAAAAAATATGCCTGTTAGAATAATCCAAACAACTGATTTGAAATGACTTCTACATCTGTTAGGCTCAATGTACAACCTCAGCTGAGACACACAAAAAAAGCAACTACAAGACAGATGGTCATCTCCAAGTGGTTTCTGGAGGACTTCCAGATTGATCCGTTTGTTTTCCCAGAAGTCTGATTTATCTGAGGTTGTTCTCTGGTGTTAGGGCCGTCCGTCGTTTGTGAGTCGTAGGTGATTTAAGGCAAATAAACCTGAACAGGAAAAATAATCAGACAACGCTTTGAGCTGCGGAGGGCAGAGCATGGGGCAATCAGAACTATCAAAGCTCACGGCAAATAAATCAATCAGGGGAATTAAAGCATTTACATGAAACGAGACAAAGAAAATATGATTACCAATAACATTTCATTTTTCACAGGATTGTGTTTGTTTTTAAAACCAAAGAACATGTAGTCCGTCTCAAACCAAGTCTAAACCAAGTCTGGATGTAAACACGTCGGTTTCCACTTCATAATTAACGTTTGTTAAAGTCAGTATCTGGGTATACATATATAATGCATGGCTTACAGTGAAGGATTACAGTGGCAAACCACGTGGACTTGGGACAAAATGCCAAGTATCCATACTACAACTCAGTAATATTGTTATGAATGTGCATATTTCACATTCAGAATGCATTACCCGTCACCGTGAAGATACCAAAGATCACAACAGATATTTGCCTGTCAGTCATCAATAATTGTTTCCAGTAGGTAATCAGTATCATCAGCCAAAGAGAACTGGAAATAATTATGGGAGATTAGCAACCAAGTTTGTGTTGTTTCACAAGTCCTTCTGTGCATTTTTGTGTAATCCAAATGGGAGCTTGACTTGTTAGCTCATTTCCCAGAAGGCTTTGCACTAAAGAATGCAAGGCCATATTTCACATGTGCTCTTCCTGGAGCAGTTTTTAATTAATTGGATCTGACAGTAAGATTACCCTTTATATTACAACTTGTAAAATCGATTTTTAACAATCTGAAAGTATGAATATGGAAAATAAGCACGCTATATGTACAGCACAATATGCTCTCTTCTTTTATTAAGTTTACGCCTGTTGAAAGTGTACCTTTTTGAAACACTATTTTGAAGTAGGCCCATTTGCTTTCTATGCACACTATATTCTCGACATATCCATAATTACAGATACATTAAAGTAATACCTTTTTATAGATGGAGTCAGGACATTGTGTTGCCTAGTGCAGGAATGATCCCTTGGGTCTTTCATTTCCACCTGCGAGCCAGGACTGAGAGGATATGGTTACGCAACCAAAACCATGGCTCTTTTAACCACTGTTGACAGGATCCTGACAAAGTACGGTCGTTTAATTGAGGCTGGAGGAGGGGAGCAACGATCTAAGGGGCACTTGTTCTTACTTAGGACGGCTGTGTTCCACATTAAATGATTTTTGCCAAGTCAAGATATTTTCCAGTCACTGTAAGAGGACTTTAAGGGTAACACGTCACACCTGTTTCGGTAAAAGAGATTTCTGATTTCTCACACAAGCTCAATAGAGGTCTATTTGTTTGCCCTATATGTGGAGAGTGGCCATAGTACCAAGTTTATTAAGCATCCAGGCCTAATCACACAGGAAAACAAAATCATAAATTCTTGGACCTTTGATTGGGGTTTAAGGTTAATCTGTGTCAACTCACACAGAAACATGTTGTTGGGCATAGACTAGCATTTAATTGTCAACATCAATCATTTGTTCCTTTATATTAGTGTCTTTGTGTGGGCTGAGGGATTGTTATCCATGTGTTGTAAGTGCCATGGCTGGATGTGTTAAATACAGGAGCAACTCATACCAGATTCATGATGACATCATGCATCTCATCAAATCCCCAAAATATGTTTACACATGCAGATATCCTTGTGACACAGGATTGGCTATTGCTACTATCCTAACCACAGAAGGCTGCTGAGGGGAGGACGACTCATAATAATGGCCGGAATGACGCAAATGAAATGGCATCAAACACATGGAAACTGTGTATTTGTTACCATTCCACTAATTCCGCTCCAGTCATTACCACAAGCTCGTCCTCCCCAGTTAAGGTGCCACTAACCTACTGTGATTCTAACCAACCAATTTCCTACTAAAACCTTCAGATTAACATAAAGTAGGTCTTCTACTGTATGTCTAATTTAGTTTATTCCGGGACTAATTCACAAACTGGGAGAAGTACATTTATGGCCGGTGTCCCAGCACAGATTAAACTTTGTCTAGAACTAAAAAACATTCTCAATGGAGATTAAAAACATTCTTAGTCCAGGACTAAGCTTATTCTGTGTCCGTTGGAAACTGGCCCTCAGAATTCAAATGGAGGTTCTCTCCTTCTCATCGTTTAATGTGTCATATAATACTTATCTGAGCATGCAAACCACCTGTAAAACATCTCACTAACCTCCTATGAGGACACTGAAACACTCTCCACCTCATCATCAGGCTCACAGTACTATGCACAGCATAACTTTATAGTCTCAAACTCTTAGCCTTGGACAAACGTATGAAAGAACTCCAAGACACAGTTTGATGATAGCACAGTCCCATACTCTATATTCCAATATAAACTAATTGGGAGTTGCTTAGGCAAATATGAAGTGCTTTACTTTACTGAAGTAGTATTGAATGAGTGACAAGGAAAGGTGGTGGTTGAGGTAGAAGAAAAGTGCCACCAGCAGCCAGATAGAACAATAGGTGCAGGTGTCTCAGCGGGAGATTTACTAACACACATTTCATTCTGACTGACCTCCAGCTGGAATGAATAGACCGCTAAAAGTCCCACAAAAAGGTTCTCTATCAAACCATCATGAAAAAGAATACAAGCTGTTTCGGAGCCTTACACAAGCCGTCTATGAGAATCGCTGAAATGCTTGGATGGTGATGGTGCAAATTCTCTCAAGTCCTGAGAATGAGTCTCTACAGAAAATGATGACCCCCTTGCTTCCATGACCAGTGACACCTCTTTGATTATGGAACATAGTCAGTCAATCTGCTTTCCTGCCCATCGGATTGGTTGATTTTCCATTTAGACAAGTCACCAATGAATGACTGAATGCGCTGACAATACATGTAGATGTCTGGAACCATTCAAGGGCCACTCAAGGGCCTACGATATAGACATCCAGCACTACCTCATAGAAAGTCCACAGAGGCCTCTGATACCACTGTTTCATATTGAGTGACTTTTAAAGTAAACTGGGAAAGCATTACTATTCCCCTCAATAATACAGTTAGCCACAGAAGACTATATTACTGGAGCAAAGGCCAACGAAAACAGGTCGCAATAAAAGCTAACCAGGGAGTGATGTTGAACAGAAAAGTGGCATTTCACAGAGTTAGATTTCATAGACCCTTCCTCTCTTCTCATAAGTCATATTTCAACCGCTGCTGAATCAGCTGTTGTCATACCATTTTGGTTTTCCTGTGGTATTACCCACTGTTGACTTTACATTTTATTTTATTTTCTCTCGTTGGATAGTTAAAGTGTTCATAACGGTCTGGTTATGAGGCGAATGAGGACTACTCTGAAGAGGTGCATCGGGAGGAAACCAAATGGCTGCAGGTGGTCATTTATAACTAACAGCTTATCAAGAGCACAACTGTGTTCTGAACACAACTTCAGTGTATTCCCCCATATTCTCGCCAGTGGCTTCATCCATATGCTGCTGTGTTTCGTCACGGTTCATCAACGAGGACCCATGTTCAGACAAACCGTATTCAGTGAACCCATGTGGTTGTAGAGACAACATTTGCTCATCTCATGTTTGTAAGAGATCTGAGAACTCCGGCCCAGGCTGAATGTCTCAGGAGGGTGTTCAGTCAAACTCACAAACAAACATGTGTTTGATACTGGTATACAAACAGATGGCTGCCATTGATGTACTGTGCAGAACTAGTGCCTCCTATCCTCCTCAGCAACCTCATTCATTTGCCTTTTTCTTCCTCTCTCTCTTTCTTTCCTCCTCTTCTTTGTTTCCTGACAGGGCCAATGTGCCGCCAGCGCAGGCAGGTTTTATGGCTGTCAGAAACTCCAGGGGCCAGGCCGCTCCTCCTTCCAGTGGAGAGTGAGTCAGGCCTGTAGGAGCCATTACAGTCAGCAGGTCTGCCTTGGCTTCCTCGGGCCCAGCGGCAGAACTCTGGGGTTCAAAGGCTGTTATGCAATGGTGTACCTCAATCCTCAACCCAATACCTCACAAAATACAGGGGGTTTTATGGTGTGGAGTAAATTTGTATAAAATATTTTGGAGCTGATCTGTCCTCAGATCAGTGCCATGGGGCTTTGAGAGGCACTGGGGTGCTCAGGTTGGGCTCTTAAAGAGCCCTAGATGGGAAAGCTGCCTGGGGCAGATCTAAGATCAGATTGTGTCGGGCTCTGTATGCAGTGTGCACACTTTCTAGTTCTAGTTCATAAAACCTTGACTCTAGAATATCTATCTCAAATACATGATTGTTCTTGTAATGCAATAATATATGTTTGCTTTTATGTATCTATGCTTGACAAAACAACGTTCCATTCTGTGCATGAAGAACCATATTTTACGAGTTACCATGCAAAGCCGGAAACTCCCCAGTCCTATTTGATTGAATATAGCCCATAGTGTAGTGGGGTCAGATGAAAAGCATGTGGGCCCACCGCAGTTAACATTAACCATCCAGAGAGATTAGGTTGCACACCAATTCACCTCTTCCTTTCCCCAGAGAGGATTGTGTGGAGCCCAAGCAGCAAGAATGTCAGTTGGGCACAGAGAGAAAGTCCTGGAAAAGTACTGATTCTATAGCATCCCATATGGTTTATACTGAATTGAAGTCTTGTCGTAATCCAACATTATGTAACCAACAGTTTCTTTTCATAGGGCTGTGGATAACGTGTCCTTCGTTTCCATGGTGAAGCTTCCCATAATAAGAGCTGAGCATTCCGAGTTCTGGAAACCAAGGAAACACCTGACAATCTTGTCTCCGATCATGCAGCATAAAAATTATGAAGACGATGTTTTCATTCTGCGGTTCCAAAAAGTCTTGGAGAACATTAAGATGAAATATCATTGCCACAATTATTTTGGGTTACGTAATCAAGAGACTAGATAATGATATTTGTGGCAGACTACGCACCGCGCTGGCAAGTGAGATGAAACCGCGTGTATCAGGTTTGTCATTTGTGGTATTGTTAATATTTATCAAACGTTGATAAGCGGGAGGCTATAGAAAATTACAATACGTGATGATGGATTGGAGTCGTGAAGTTGGACTACCAAATCCTGAAGTTGAGGACGTGTCTTATCCAATCATGTGTTTCCCAAATGCTTCTCTCTCTCTCTCTCTCTCTCTCTCTCTCTCTCTCTCTCTCTCTCTCTCTCTCTCTCTCTCTCTCTCTCGCTCTGCCTCAGTATCAGATGGAGTCGCTGCCAAGAAAAACAGACATAACAGGCAAGATTTGTGTAATATTTACAGAAAATATGTTTCAGGTCCACAAAAGAATTCCATAAACTATGCCGGCACAGGAAGTGAAATGTTAGCTGCTAGAGAGTTTCTACTGTTTCATACTGTATCTCAAGATCACCAAAGTCGCAGAAAACACCACGACCACATTTGACAAAGTCAAAGGAGTTCTTAGAACAATGCCATCAATAACTGACGACACTAGTCAAAAACTGGCACCCAAAGCCCGCCTAAGTGAAAGCTTTACTAACTTCCTCTGTAAGAAGTCGTAGAAACAGGTGCATAGAAATCCCACAGGTCAGGTTCAACATCAATCAATCCTAATAGCCATCCATAAAGAGAGGAACTAAGCACACAGAGAGAACACACAGAAGCTTCTGACTCATTCAATGTCAAACCCAGGAGTTAGAGTTCGTGGGCTCTCTCTCTCTCTCTCTCTCTCTCTCTCTCTCTCTCTCTCGCTCTCTCTCTCTCTCTCCCGCTCTCTCTCTCTCTCTCTCTTTCTCTCTCTCTCTCTGTGTCCTGTCATCCTGCGTAGCCAAGACACAGTGGAGTGTAACTCTTCTTCCTGAGCTGTTTGTTCTGCAGCAGCTGCCCGCAACCCTATCCCAGGGTGTTTCTGTTTTCCATGGAGTATTGTGAGCAGCACTCCGGGGGCTATAGCTGTCACAACAGGCCGTAAACCAAGGACAGACAGACAGACAGACAGACAGACAGACAGACAGACAGACAGACAGACAGACAGACAGACAGACAGACAGACAGTTGAGTTCACTAAAGGACAAGAAAAAGAGGCTTCGGACAAGTACTTTTTTCCTAACGGACTCATCAGAGAGGGTTGACTGACACCTGAGAGACACAAGGACCAACACAACAACATAACAAAAACAGAGATCGAGAAGCAGTCTCTTTGAGAACACACAACGTAATGATATCGTTGCTGAAAACCGGAGCCCCATAGACTTACAGTAATCTACACCAAGCAGAAAGTGTAGGCTTTCTGCCCCAGTAAATATCTAAGTCACAGTTGGCAACAACAACAAAAAACTTCTACATGAGACATTTCCCTCCATGATTTTGGTCTTTAAGCTGAAGATCCTTAAAGCTCTGCGGTTAGGACATGTGAGTGGATGGTGTAGATTTCCTTCTGCCTAAACAATCCATTGAATGAATGACCCTAAAGCTGATATTATAACCATTTAGCAGACATTTTCCAAGCCTGGACACAAAATTAAACTCTTCCAAGTCTCCTAGGTCATATTTCAGAGAAGGATTCTGTCATACTAATAGGTCATAATAAAGTAGTTAATGGTGCATGAAATAACCTAAAGGCTAAATGTTGAATTGCATAACGTGGCCTATCCATTCTCTTCTAGACCTCCCCAAAGACAGGATGGACATCAGGGAATCAAGAGAATACGGTTCCACAGTGTCTGTTACCATAGAGATACAGTAGGTGTTTTTAATTCTGTGCATATTACAACGTAGGAGTCACAATGGCATGGGTAATGTTGACACTAGCATAATGATGAGATCTTTGAGCTTTTGTCTTTTCTCGAGGGAATCCTCAGTGGCTAAAAGCATTTGGAAATGCATTAGGGGACACATTCATACAGGCCCAATGCATTATGGTCCACCAGCATTGCTGGTAAGCAACCTACTTTTCTAATGTTTTCGTGAGAATGTGTGTCACCGACTTCAAACTTGGCCAGACAAAAAGACTTTGTATACACCAATTAATTTTATTTTTAGTTCAGCTGCAGTTCGTTTGTTTAATCAGGCTCTGAACAATATTCCTGCAGGCGCATCATTACACTTCCAAGTGCTTTAGAGAATTAATTCATCTTCATTGACCTTAGACGAGTGCAACAATTGACAGAAAGGCTGAGAGGACATGGCCAAACAAGGAAGTGGTGAGTGTGTCAAGGAATCGAAAGGGGATCCTTTACGTCCACTACACTGTATCAATAAACCATTACCTCTGTCAAACAACACTTTTCTATGTGTCCATAAAGTTGGTTCGGAAAAAAACTACAAACTTGATCAAAATCATGCCTTTTCAGACTCAGACTTTTTCCCCAAAACAATCAGAGACTGGTGCTGTTAAACCAAAATAGCCCGCTCTGCATTCCTTGGACTGCCGGGATCAATTTTTTCACACATTTGACACAACCCAGCGAGGGTTCGTTAAAAAGGTTCAAACACACTTTCCGTCCGTGTATGGAAATGTAATCATTATGGAAATAAACATTTACACTGAGAGGCAGTAATAGTGGCTGTTTTGTTACCTTATCTGGCTAGTGTGGTATTATAAGTGTGACTCTGCCAATGGGCAGAGCGTCACCTATCACTCTTTAAGAGAGAGAAAGAGAGAGGGAGGGAGAGAGAGAGAGAGCCCCCAGTGTCATGTGTTTTCCTTCTGAACTCAATGTGGTTTCTATTAGAAGTCTTATCTCAGCCCGGCCTGTTCTGAATCTGATCTGAAGACTGAGGCTTTTCTTTGATCCAATTCAGGAGAGGGAAAAGGAGAAAAAAACTGTTGCCTTAGGAAGGGGTTTGAAATGTCAAACTCTGACACACTGTCCCGAGAGTGAGGCCAGTGGAATATTCACTAGCAAAGGGGAAAAAAACTCACACCAAGCTAACTCAAACCAAAACGTTACCAAATTATAACTCACGTCATGTGACCAGATAAAGACGGGAGCAGCAGCCTCCCTATTGGCAGAAGAGTTGAGACGTTCCTTAAAAGAAAAGGTGGTAAATCCTTCCATAGCCCTGATTGGTCCACCACCCTTGTCTCCAATAACAACAGGGCCTTGGAAAAGGTAGAAGGGAAAAAGACGTCATCATGTGTGATTTATTGTTGCAAATGTTCACTGTTTTAAGAATCGCTGTCCTCACCTCAATCAATCACATGTATTTATAAAGCCTTTTTTACATCAGCAGATGTCACACAATTCTGTACAGAAACCCAGCCTAAAACCCCAAACAGCAAGCAATGCAGATGTGGAAGCACAGTGGCTAGGAAAAACTCCCTAGAAAGGGAGGAACCTATCCAATCAATAAAACTGCACATCTTAATATTTTGAGTTGACATTCCACCAATTCAAAAATCTGTCAAAACATTGGCAGGACTGAATGAACAGTTTGACCGTGTAAACTCAGGGTTTCAAAGTAGGCGCAAGGTCGCAAGGCTTAAACATGGCACAGCTTTCTATCATCAACACACTTGTCTCCAGTGCCACCCCCGTCCTAGCAGCTAATGAGCAGCAGTGTTAGAAGTCTCTCTGCTGGAGCACCCTGCCTGGACGTCCGCCACCAACAATACCACTCTTTCTGAAACCCAGATCACCCCACAGTCTCCGTGTGGTTTCCCAATAAAACTAACTTCAAAAGGTTGCACCATATCTGCAGTCACTTTACTGGAGCCAGTGGGGTGCCCATACGCCTCAACAAGAGACATTCGTTTCACATTATCTCAGAGTTTGTAAAAAATATAGTAGATACTGAAGTAACATTTTCCATCCTAAACAAAGTCAGTTTTTTTAAGGTTGTGTTCATACCCTCATAAAACAATACAATGATAATATAATGATGACATTGGATCCTAATGTTGACATGAGTTTGTATGTCGTTGAGTTTTATGATTCCCTGGTGGACCTCATTCAGTTGGCTCTCTTCGGTTTGATAAAAACAGGCTATGAAAGTCCCTGTAGTCCCTTGAATTATCTCTGTTCTAGAGCCAAACTGGCAGAAAATAGGGAAGCTCCACGTCACTACGAAGACCACACCACATCAGAAACATCTTAAGGCTTCTGATCAGGATCCAACAGTTACAAAATGATCTGTACAGTACAGTTCCCCTAATGTTATGCAAAGACAATCAGTTCTTGCCATTACCGACCAACCAAATGACACCCTCAGTATTCTTCATCTAAACATTGAAAATCATTTCCCCCTCTTTTTTTGTATTCTCTCAAGATGGGACAGGGTGATATTGTTCATAACATGGTTTTGTTTGACGTTCATTGGAGTGTGTGGTGGTGACAACAGTTGCTCTCTCAGCACTTGGATTATGGCAGAAGGGAGGAAGCTGTTGTTTCAGCCTTTCTTCTGTCCTCGTTGCCGGCACAGCCAATGTGTTGAGAGAGACCCCAAGATGAGTGGCAGGCCAGGCACCGTGCCAACGGAAACCATGCTCTCTGTGTGTACATACACACACAATGTACAGTATACACACACATAAAACACACACACATGTGCATTGCAATAGAACACACATGTACTTTAATTCATTCATACACACACAGACACACAAGTAACTGCCAAAATAAAGGAAACACCAACATAAAGTGTCTTAATAGGGCGTTGGGTCACAACAAGCCAGAACAGCTTCAATATACCTTGGCATAGATTCTACAAGTGTCTGGAACTCTATTGGAGGGATGTGATATCATTCTTCCACGAGAAATTCCATCATTTGTTGTTTTGTTGATGGTGGTGGAAAACTCTGTCTCAGGTGCTGCTCCAGAATCTTCCATAAGTGTTCAGTAGGGTTAAAGATATGGTGGCTGAGACGGCCATGGCATATGGTTTACATCAAACCATTCAGTGACCACTTGGGCCCTGTGGATGGTAGCATTGTCATCCTATGGGGGGCATAGCCATGGTAGCCAAAACAATGGCCTGCGTGGTATTTATACATGACCCTAAGCATTACGGGATTGCTTAATTAATTAACTCAGGAACCACACCTCAGTGGAAGCACCAGCTTTCAATATACATTGTATCCCTCATTTACTCAAGTGTTTCCATTATTTTTGGCAGTTACCTGTACATTCTCAATGTCATTTGCTGCCTAATACACAGTCAGTTTAGCCAATAATCGTGCTCATACTCTGATTCTTCACGGTACACGTGCAGTGAGAAGGATAGCAGTAGCCCAGACACATGCAGCCTGATTCTCAGAGAATACTTCTTTTTACTGCTAAATATCAGACAAGGAAAAAGCCAATGAAGGAATGCATGTTATGAAAGAGGGGGTGCTGGGACCTGCCTGTCTGCAGAGAGGGACTGCCAACCCCCTAAGCACTTTAAGATGCACTTCATTCATTCCTTACCATGGAAACACCATGCAGGAGACAGTGAGCACTGAACAGTTCAGACCCAGACCATGTAGGCAGGAAGTGATCGGTATAAAACAAGGGGATTGTTGAATTTACTGGCTTCTGATTGGTGGATTAAGAGGGCTCTGATAGCTGTGGGCCCGTGGGTCAATCATCACCTGTCATAGAGTTGATTCTGTATTGTGTCCAATCCCCATTCAGACTGGAACCTGAACCTGAGGCTGATTTACATGTCTCTGTGTTTGTGCTCTCTGACCATGACACACTACTACAGGTACTCCTGTGGAGAAGACTTAACACCCAGTCTACTGTAATGTCCAACCTTACCTGGCCTACTGTACATTGTGCTTCAGTTCTTCAGTATCATTGGTAAAGAGCCCTCTAGTGGTAGAGAGGGTAAGAGAGGAGATCAACACTACCGGAGTTAGTACAGTAACACTATATATATACACTATATTGGCTTCCAGTTGAAGCTCGCATCCGCTACAAGACCATGGTGCTTGCCTACGGAGCTGTGAGGAGAACGGCACCTCCGTACCTTCAGGCTCTGATCAGGCCCTACACCCAAACAAGGGCACTGCGTTCATCCACCTCTGGCCTGCTCGCCTCCCTACCTCTGAGGAAGTACAGTTCCCGCTCAGCCCAGTCAAAACTGTTCGCTGCTCTGGCACCCCAATGGTGGAACAAACTCCCTCACGACGCCAGGTCAGCGGAGTCAATCACCACCTTCCGGAGACACCTGAAACCCCACCTCTTTAAGGAATACCTAGGATAGGATAAAGTAATCCTTCTAACCCCCCCCCCCCCCACCCTTAAAAGAGTTAGATGCACTATTGTAAAGTGGTTGTTCCACTGGTTATCATAAGGTGAATGCACCAATTTGTAAGTCGCTCTGGATAAGAGCGTCTGCTAAATGACTTAAATGTTTATGTTTAAATATACAAAAGTATGTGGACACCCCTTCAAATTAGTGGATTGGGTATTTCAACCACAACCAGTGCTGACAGGTGTATAAAATCGAGCACACAGCTATGCAATCTCCATAGATGAACATTGTCATCAATGGTGGAAAACGTAAGCAATTTTCATACTTGAGTAAAAGTATAGATACCTTAATAGAAAGTTACTCAGGTAAAAGTGAAAGTCACCCAGTAAAATACTACTTGAGTAAAAGTCTAAAAGTATTTGGTTCTAAATATACATAAGTATCAAAAGTAAATGTAATTGATCAAATATTCTTAAGATTCAAGAGCAAACGTATAAATTATTTAATATTCCTTATATTAAGCAAAGAAGATGGCACCATTATCTTGGTTTGAAAGTTTATGGCAAGCCAGGAGCACACTCCAACACTCAGATATCATTTACAAACGAAGCATTCGAGTTTAGTGAGTCCACCGATCAGAGGCAGTAGGGATGACCACGTGTTCTCTTGTAAGTGTGTGAATTGGACCCTTTTCCTGTCCTGCTAAGCATTTAATATGTAAAGAGTACTTTTGGGTGTCAAGGAAAACTTAGGGAGTTAAAAATAACATTACTTTCTTTAGAATGTAGTGAAGTAAAAGTAAAAGTTATATAAATAGTAAAGTAAAGTACAAATACCCCCCAAAAACTACTTAAGTAGTAATTCAAAATATTTCTACTTAAGTACTTTACGCCACTGATTTTCAGTAGAATGGGCTTACTGAAGAGCTCAGTGACATCCAACTTGGCACCGTCATAGGATGCCACCTTTCCAACAAGTCAGTTCGTCAAATTTCTACTGTGCTAGAGCTCCCCCGTTCAACTGTAAGTGCTGTTATTGTGAAGTGGAAACGTCTAGGAGCAACAACGGCTCAGCCGCAAAGTGGTAGGCCACACAAGCTAACAGAACGGGACCGCCGAGTGCTGAAAATTGTCTGTCCTCAATTGCAACACTCACTACCGAGTTCCAAACTGCCTCTGGAAGCAACGTAAGCGCTGTAACTGTTCATCGGGGGCTTCATGAAATGGGTTTCCAAGGCTGAGCAACCGCACACAAGCCTAAGGTCACCATGCACAATGCCAAGTGTCGGCTGGAGTAGTGTAAAGATGGAGTAGTGTGCTTTACGTTATCCTGAATAAAAATAATAATAAACGTTTCTCTCTAAGTGTGCTTTACGTTATCCTTAATAAATTAATAATAAACGTTCCTCTCTAAGTGTGCTTTACGTTATCCTTAATAAATTAATAATAAACGTTCCTCTCTGTGTGCTTTACGTTATCCATAATAAATTTATAATAAATGTTCCTCTCTGAGTGTGCTTTACGTTATCCTGAATAAATGAATAATAAACGTTCCTCTCTAAGTGTGCTTTACGTTATCCTGAATAAATGAATAATAAACGTTCCTCTCTAAGTGTGCTTTACGTTATCCTTAATAAATTAATAATAAACGTTCCTCTCTGACTGTGCTTCCTCCTTTTAAGAATAATACATAGACAATGTTTGTGATTATAGCATCACAATTTGGAAATTCACTGCAAGGACTTCTATGGACATGGTGTACTTTGATGATGGTGTTGGGCAGACCTAGAGCCAGGATGTGATTAGCCATGGGTAGAGGCTCTGAGCGGTGCTTCTAACACGGATCCACTCTTAAAACTCAGCACCGTCAAAGCAAGCAAGGATGTTACACCATTCAATATCACTTTGGGTAGGACAAGCAAAAAGGAAATTGGGTCAAAATGAATGGTGACAAGGGAACACCTTTTACATGGCCAAGGTCATCAGGATATTGCTTTAAATTAAAGGTATGGCGATATTTCAAGGGAGTGAGACACTTAAAGCTGCAATGTGTAAGTTTGTGGGCGACACAACCAAGTTCACACATAAATGAGTAATAGATCCGTCATTCCCATTGAAAGAAAGGCTAAGTGGTAGATCTGTTCTGTGTGTGCTATTTCTATGCTTCCTATTCTTAAGTTTAGGTTTTGCATCTTTTACTCTCGGTTTTGCACACCAGCTTCAAACAGCTGAAAATACAATATTTTTGGTTATGGAAAATATATTTCAACAGCGGTTTAGATGGTACAATGATTCTCTACACTATACTTGCTTGTTTGTCACATAAACTGAAATTAGGCAAACTATTAGAACTTTAGCAACAAGGAAATGGTGGAGTGATTTCGGCATAGTTCAACTTTAAGTTAACAATTTATTATAAAGAACTCTAGTTACTCCACTATGTCTTCCTGTGTTTCAAAACACAAGGAGAAGAAAACAGCAAATGATCTGGCCCATCTGGTCCATCAAAGGGATGATTCACTTATCTATTAGCGTCATGGCATTCACATCATTGGAGAAGTACTACATGATCACATCATTGGAGAAGTACTACATGATCACATCATTGGAGAAGTACTACATGATCACATCATTGGAGAAGTACTACATGATCACATCATTGGAGAAGTACTACATGATCACATCATTGGAGAAATACTACATGATCACATCATTGGAGAAGTACTACATGATCACATCATTGGAGAAGTACTACATGATCACATCATTGGAGAAGTACTACATGATCACATCATTGGAGAAGTACTACATGATCACATCATTGGAGAAGTACTACATGATCACATCATTGGAGAAGTACTACATGATCACATCATTGGAGAAGTACTACATGATCACATCATTGGAGAAGTACTACATGATCACATCATTGGAGAAGTACTACATGATCACATCATTGGAGAAGTACTACATGATCACATCATTGGAGAAGTACTACATGATCACATCATTGGAGAAGTACTACATGATCACATCATTGGAGAAGTACTACATGATCACATCATTGGAGAAGTACTACATGATCAGATTTGAGCTACACCCGATGACCTTTCCATTAGTCCTGAATCCCAAGCAAATGCACAGCTGGTTGATAAATCTCCTCTTTGCATGGTAACACAACTGACGTGCATGTAGTTCAGTGACTCGACTGTGTCCCAACTGGGACCCTTAGTAAGACTTGATAGCACTGTTTTCTATCGGTGCTATGGATACTTAGAGACTATGCGTGGGGGAGAGCTGTTATTAAAGCCATTGTGGTTTTGGAAGTAGAATGGAATAGCTAGCATATCATCCAGTGGAAGTAATTTTCTATGTCATTGGGGAGTCCATTGAATATGTCGTAATTTTCCCGTCCACGCATGGGTTCACTTGTTTGAAGGCTCCATAAATGATCTAGACAAGAAGTTGACACCCAATAGTGTAGTTGTACAGAGAAGAAGAAGAAATCAGAGGGTTCTCCTTGTTTCCAGGGGGT
Organism: Salvelinus fontinalis; assembly: GCF_029448725.1. Lineage (NCBI taxonomy): Eukaryota > Metazoa > Chordata > Actinopteri > Salmoniformes > Salmonidae > Salvelinus > Salvelinus fontinalis. Next base: position 19,256 of record NW_026601511.1, read on the forward strand.
GGAGTAAAACCACTGAAACATCTCAGAGGGGATATGGGTGTTCCATGCCAGGGTTAGGGTTGGGTTGGGTTGGGCTAGGGCTAGGGTTAGGGTTGGGCTATGGTTAGGGTTATGGTTAGGGTTGGGTTAGGGTTAGGGTTGGGTTAGGGTTGGGCTAGGGTTAGGGTTGGGTTGGGTTAGGGTTGGGGTTGGGCTAGGGTTGGGTTAGGGTTAGGGTTGGGCTAGGGTTAGGGTTAGGGTTGGGTTAGGGTTGGGGTTGGGCTAGGGTTAGGGTTGGGTTAAGGTTAGGGTTGGGGTTGGGGTTGGGCTAGGGTTGGGTTGGGGTTGGGTTAGGTTAGGGTTAGGGTTGGGCTAGGGTTGGGCTAGGGTTGGGTTAGGGTTAGGGTTTGGTTAGGGTTGGGTTGGGCTAGGGTTGGGTTAGGGTTGGGTTAGGGTTGGGCTAGGATTAGGGTTGGGTTAGGGTTAGGGTTAGGTTTGGGTTGGGTTGGGTTAGGTTGGGTTAGGGTTGGGTTAGGGTTAGGTTAGGTTAGGGTTGGGTTAGGTTTGGGTTAGGGTTAGGGTTAGGTTTGGGTTGGGTTGGGTTAGGTTGGGTTAGGGTTGGGTTAGGGTTAGGTTAGGTTAGGGTTGGGTTAGGTTAGGGTTAGGGTTAGGGTTGGGTTAGGGTTAGACATGTTTTGTCCAAGATCACCAACAGTGTTGGACTTTAATCACTGTAAGTCATTGTTACTTTAAATCATGGTAAGCCTCTACACTGAGCAAATATCTTTCTTAAGTGTGACCTTAGCTGTGTGGTAAGGTTACTTGTCACTCTGTATTTAAGTGAGCTACTGGCTGTGTCCAACGCAGGCAGACTGCCAATCTCAAAGATTACCTAAACGTCAACTTCATTCAGCATGGAGCGATCTGTGTGCCAAGAATGTTTGCACCTCAAATATACAGAGCAAAAGCAAAGGAATGTTATTGACATTGGCCACTTTACTTTCATCCCAGAACAAACCAATACTGTACAGTAACTCAATATTAGGAAGGTGTTCCTAATGTTTGGTGTACTCAGTGTACAATGATATCAAGGCTTGATAAATATAGATTTGCTTGATAAAATGACATATGCATTATAATATTGTAAAAAAATATTGACATTTTTATTACAAAAAGTGTCTGTTGGCTTTCAACCAGTAAGTCTAACATACACAACACAGATCATAACACCATTGTCTTGTTAATCTCTGAACTATGAGAAAACATAGAAAACACATCAACAGAGACAACGTGCACATTTAACCCCTTTTTCAACGGGTTGAGGACATTTGGTTCATCAAAACATATGGATGAATACAGTCGACTCCTGATATATACAAAGGCTTGGGATGGTCATGGTTGCTTGGGATCGTCATGGATACGTGGACTAACCCAAAGCAGCAGATATCAGATTTGAGAAATGAGAAACCCCAGAGAAACATGTCTTCCTGGGCTATTGGCTACGGCCAAAAGGGGTTACTAACAATCACAATTCCAGTATGTCAATCTATACTCATTCCAACAGTTAAATACACTATCAATTTATGTCTACACAATTGATTATCTACAACTTTTTGCCAAAACCATGTTCAAGTAAGTACAGCAACCAGGATATTTGATCATTTCAGTGGAGGCTATATAGCGTTAGCCTGTGCCATCCAGTCAGTACCCACTGGGCACAGATGTCAGTTCTACGTATAGTTTTGATTTACATTTGGTTGAGTTGTCGACTAACGTGAATTCAATGTGAAATCAACAAAAAATGTCACCAAGTCATTGGATTTAGGTTAAAAGTTAGGTGAAAAGAAATCTGAAATTCTCTTACGTTGATTTCTTTTTTTCTACTCCAAACAGTTCAACTTCATCACATTGAATTTGGGGGTTGAAATTACGTGGAAACAAAGTTGATTAAACCAGTAGTTAGTTAGTTTCCATGCAGGACAGTAGCCTTCCAGTGACATCCAGTGAACTTCAAGGGTCCTGCCAGCAGCCGCGTTACGCTTCAGGACACAACACCCCACAATGCTAACTGAAACCAAGTGAAGGCACTGAAGAAGACCACGTTTAGGGCAGGAAGGGACCCACACGTCCAAACTAACTAAGGACACAACAATTGAAGTCTGTTTGTTCACAGATTTGTGCAAGTAAGAGGTGCAATGCAGCGAACCTTGTTGACAGTAACTGTATCTAGATGTTTGATGGCTAGCTGAGCAGGAGGCTAGCTCATAGGATAAGGTGATGGCTGTGATAACCGAAGAAAAAAAGGAAACAACAAAAATAAAAGTATTTACAGCGCACTCCACCTTTAGAAAAAGACCAGGTCATAGAAACAGAGTCAGTGAGACGTTGCAACAGCACAACACATCACGCCTCAGAGAGAAGACTTTAAATATCCATCCTCTTCATCTGGTCATTCTGCAGAGTCCATCAGAAGCACCATGGCAACAGAAGACACTTTCCTCTTTCTCAAGTCAAAGACAAAGGCATGTTTCTGAAAGGAAAGAGAGAGTTTACAGCTTAAATGTAGATAGTTTGTAATCTATCAGAAGGGAGTTTTACAGCTTAAATGTAGATAGTTTGTAATCTATCAGAAGGGAGTTTTACAGTTTAAATGTAGATAGTTTGTAATCTATCAGAAGGGAAGTTTACAGATTAAATGTAGATAGTTTGTAGCTATCAAACCCAGCTACGACAGCACACTGTGGCTTACTACCATCTACAGCCAATATCGCAACAACTACACATTGCCTATCGGAATCAATGACAATATAGTACAAAAGTATATTTAAGACAAGCTAAGGTTAAGGTTAATTCTATGACCATTCTAGACATGTCAGGAATCAAAGAGAAAGTACCTTGAGGTTCACAGTGATCAGCTGGCTCTCCAGCATTCCTATGCTTCAGAGCTCGCTCTTCTGTCCAGCGCTCTGTCAGCACACACACAACACAGTAGATTAGATTGAGGCTTTTGACAGTGACCGATGTGGCTCAAAATTGCACACAAACCACACTACCGTACCCAACACTTAAACCCTGGGGATGCCTGTCAACTTTAAAATGTTATTTTTCTGCCTCGAATAGGGATGTTTGATGCGGCCTATGAACTGTCTCCAACCCGCTCCCTTCGCTTGGTCTGTTTGCCTCCTCTGACTGGCTCTACACAGGCCCAAAGCCTATTATCCTTACTGGGTTTCCTTCCATCTGCCTTTCACAAAGACTCTGTCTATTCTCTTTGTACAGCAGACTGGCCGTCGTATCTCTAGATCAGAAGTGTACCTGAACTGACCGTCCTAGCTATCCCAGTTCTGACTGGCCCAACTCTTCTCCTTTTCCACTGTTTACAGCTGGGAAGGAACTTAACCAGTATCAAAGCTGGGACAGAGACTGAAAAACTGTTTCTATCTCAAGCCCATCAGACTGTTAAATAGCCATCACTAGGTGGCTTCCACCCGGTTACGCAACCCCGCACCTTAGAGACTGCTGCCCCATATACATAGACTTGAAATTCCTGGCCACTTTAATTTTGGAACACTAGTCACTTAATAATGTTTACATATTTTTACTTTACTAATCTCATATACTGTATTCTATTCTACTGTATTTTAGTCAGTGCCACTCCGACATTGCTCATTCTAATATTTATATATTCCTTTAATTCCATTCTTTTAATTTTAGATTTGTGTGTATTGTTGTTAATTGTTAGATACTACTGCACTGTTGGAAGCTAGAAACACAAGCATTTCGCTACACCCGCAATAACATCTGCTAAACATGTGTAAGTGACAAATAAAATGTGATTTGACTTGAGTATTTGGCCATCCTGCAGTGGTGTTTTTGTCTGGAACTTAATACCTGGAACAGGTGAATGACTGACACCCCCACGGCCCCAGCTGCTTGTGTCTCTGTCTGACTTGCAGGGCACTCTAGAACCTTCCATACTCTAGAACCGTCCATACTCTAGAACATTCCATAGAAAAAGACAGACTATGGTCTGCATCTCAAATAGCACCCTATTCCTTATTAAAGTGCACCACTATAGACCGGGGTCCATAGGGCTCTGGTCAAAAATAGTGCACTTTGTAGTGATAGTGTGCCATATTGGATGCGACCATAAGTGAGCTGACACAAGGCCAGTGAAACAGAAACTCTACAACTGAATGTCTAAATAGCTCCACTAATGGTTTTGGAACAGGTAGTCTGGACTGGAGACGTTTCCTGTATAGAGGTTCTCATACTGTGTGAAGTGTGTATCCTGCTCCAGTCACACCACAGGCAAACAGACAGGCCAGGCCAGACAGAAAGGCCTCCTGTAGTCTGCTGCGTTCTAGTCTGCTCTGTTCCCTTTCCAAGGTCTGAGGTGACCATGACCATACAGAGGACGTGTGTCCTGTCTTGTCCTCCCAGCCCCAAGGTAAGGAGAGATTTGACAGTCTGAACCCTGGCTCACCGCTCAGCACTAACCACTCAGCACTACGCTGAAAGTACATCATCTCCAGCTAGCTGGAGGTTTAGTGTATCAGGTGGGTCAGCCTACTGTAGTCTGGCTATACCCACCACCATCAGACAGACAGACAGACAGACAGACAGACAGACAGACAGACAGACAGCATCAGCAACTCACACTTGATGCTGCCGTACAAAGTCTGCAAACTGACGGTCTTTGGCACACAGCTCAATTATCCTTAGGCGGTCCTGAATTTGCTGTGTGAGAGAGAGAGACAATGAGAGAGAGAGAAAGAAAGAAAGAAAGAAAGAAAGAAAGAAAGAAAGAAAGAAAGAAAGAAAGAAAGAAGAGAAAGAAAGAGGGAGAGAGCGAGATGTAGGGGTAGAGAGAGAGAATAATGTTGTGGGAAAGAGAGTGAGTGAAAGAGAGAGAGGAGAGAGAGGGGAGAGAGGTGTGTGAGAGAGAGAAGAGAGAGAGGTAAGAGAGAGAGAGAGAGAGAGAGACGGTTATGTAACATTAGGGGTTGATGTAAGGCCGGATGGATTTGTGTTGGTTTCCATACTGCCTGCCCAATGCTGGTGTCTGGGCTAGCACTCCTCTGCCACCAGAAGCACTGAAGCTAAAGACTCAGGGTGAAAATAGAATCTCATACACACGTGTTACAGTGCCTTATTTACACCTAAAGTTGATTGTTGGTAACACTTCGGGTTACCTAGATCCTATATCGCAATACTACATGTGTGTATAATGTACTCCAGTGTATAATTGCCAATTACTACTAACAGTTTTACAGTACTTTACACTTTAGCTCTAACCTTCTTGTATTTACTTGAAAAACATCTTGAACAACGTTAAGATCCCTGGAATGATCTGGAATGATCTCCATAGAAATCCCCCAGAGAGCCAGTCTGTTGCCAACTGTCTGTCTCTCTCTTACAGTCCTCCCAGCAGTCAACCACTCAGACAGCCTCTACGTACCTCTCTGGTGAGCTCGGAGTTGTCGTAGATTTGGAGTATCTCGTCACTGCAGAAGTCCACAGAGGTGTCTGCGCTGCCCGTACTGTGGTGCGGCACGTCATCTTCGTACCGTCTGTAGTACTCTGCCGTGGCCACATCACTCTCATACATGGGGTTGAACTTGGTGGCTCTCTCTAAGGATGGCACACTGTCCCGATCTCTGTGAAACAGGTAGGAGAGGGGCATCGTTATTAAGAAGGCCCCTTTCAAAAAATGTAGAACTAAGAACAAATATAGCCCTTGGTTCACTCCAGACTTGACTGCCCTTGATCAGCACAAAAACATCCTGTGGCGTATTGCACTAGCTTCGAATAGTCCACGCAATATGGAACTTTTCAGGGAAGTCAGGAACCAATATACACAGTCAGTTAAGAAAGCGAAGGCTAGCTTTTTCAAACAGAAATGTGCATCCTGCAGCACTAATTCCAGAAAGTTTTGGGACACTGTAAAGTCCATGGAGAATAAGAGCACCTCCTCCCAGCTGCCCACTGAGGTTAGGAAACACTGTCACCACGATAAATCCACGATAATCGAGAATTTCAATAAGCATTTCTCTACGGCTGGCCACGCTTTCCACCTGGCTACCTCAAACCCGGCCAACAGCTCTGCACCCCCCGCAGAAACTGGCCCAAGCCCCCCCCGCTTCTCCTATCAAATCGGAGGGCCTGTTGTCCAGACCTCGGGCAGTCTCTTTGGGGGTGCCACAGGGTTCAATTCTCGGGACTGACTCTTTTCTCTGTATTTATCAATGATGTTGCTCTTGCTGCTGGTGAGTCTCTGATCCACCTCTAAGCAGACGACACCATTCTGTATACATCTGGCCCTTCTTTGGACACTGTTAACAAACCTCCAAACAAGCTTCAATGCCATACAACTCACCTTCCGTGGCCTCCAACTGCTCTTAAACGCTAGTAAAACTAAATGCATGCTCTTCAACTGATCGCTGCTCGCACCCGCCCGCCCGTCTAGCATCACTACTCTGGACGGTTCTGACTTAGAATACGTGGACAACTATAAATACCTAGGTGTCTGGTTAGACTGTAAACTCTCCTTCCAGACTCATATTAAGCATCTCCAATCCAAAATTCAATCTAGAATCGACTCCCTATTTCGCAACAAAGCCTCCTTCACTCATGCTGCCAAACATACCCTCATAAAACTGACTATCCGGCCTATCCTTGACTTTGCTGATGTCATTTACAAAATAGCCTACAACACTCTACTCAGCAAATTGGATGCAGTCTATCACAGTACCATCCGTTTTGTCACCAAAGCCCCATATCTTACCACCATTGTGACCTGTATGCTCTTGTTGGCTGGTCCTCGCTACATATTCGTTGCCAAACCCACTGGCTCCAGGTCATCTATAAATCTTTGCTAGGTAAAGCTCCGCCTTATCTCAGCTCACTGGTCACCATAGCAACACCCACCCGTAGCACGCACTCCAGCAGTTTATATTTCACTGGTCATCCCCAAAGCCAACATCTCCTTTGGCCGCCTTTCCTTCCAGTTCTCTGCTGCCAATGACTGGAACGAATTGCAAAAATCACTGAAGTTGGAGACTTATATCTCCCTCACTAACTTCAAGTATCGGCTGTCAGAGCAGCTTACCGATCGCTGCAGCTGTACACAGCCCAACTACCTACCTCATCCCCATATTTATTTTTGTTTTTTTCTGCTCTTTTGCACACTAGTATTTCTACTTGCACATCCTCATCTGCACATTTATCATTCCAGTGTTAATTACTAAATTGGAATTACTTCGCCACTATGGCCTTACCTCCTTAATTCATTTGCACACTGTATACAGATTTTCTATTGTGTTATTGACTGTACGTTTGTTTATCCCATGTGTAACTCTGTGATGTTGTTTTTGTCGCACTGCTTTGCTTTATCTTGGCCAGGTTGCAGTTGTAAATGAGAACTTGTTCTCACCTGGCCTACCTGGTTAAATAAAGGTGAAATAAAATACATTAAAAAAAATATATGTGTTGAAAACGATGGAGGCAGGAACATTTTCTCTGGTGCAATAGAAAGGTGGCTGATGACACACCACTGAGAATGATGTGTTCTGTCTACTTACCGGTAATAATGATGAACAATAACATTTCAGCCTGTACGTGCGGTGCGGCCAAGTGAGTCACACATACAAACACAAACACACCCACAGCCGTATGGGGTTGGCATGATACGTGATGACCTATGCCAGTGGGTGGGAAGTGACATTGTGTCCTGTCCATTCTAAACAGGATGGCAACCTGATATCAACCTACGTTGGCATGCAACACACAGACAGACACATGATGTTATTCTGTTGTACTGGCCTGTACCTAATGATATCTCTCTCTCTCGCTCGCTCACTCACTCCTTCACCCTCTGTCTCGGACTCTCTTTCTTTCTGTCTCCCTCTTTATTTCTCCCTCTCTCTATATATATTTCTGTCTCTCTCTCTTTATTTCTCTCTCTCAATTTCTCTCTTTATTTCTCCCTCTCTATTTCTCTCTTTATTTCTCCCTCTCTATTTCTCTCTTTATTTCTCCCTCTCTATGTCTCTCTATATTTCTCTCTATATTTCTCTCTTTCTCTCTCCCTCTCTATTTCTCTCTTTATTTCTCCCTCTATTTCTTTCTTTATTTCTCTCTATATTTCTCTCTCTATTTCTCTCTCTTTCTCTCTCCCTCTCTATTTCTCTCCCTCTCTATTTCTCTCTATATATGTCTCTCTCGCTCTCTCTCTCTTCCTCTCTCCCTCTCTATTTCTCTCCCTCTCTATTTCTCTCGCTCCCTCTCTCTTTATCTCTCTTTATTTCTGTCTCTCTCTTTATTTTTCTCTCTCTTTATTTCTCTCTCTTTCTATTTCTCTCTCCCTTTCTCTCTCTCTCCCTCTCTATTCCTCTCTCACTCCCTTTCTCTTTATTTCTCCCTCTATTTCTCTCCCTCTATTTCTCTCTCTCTCCCTCTCTTTCTCTCAAACCTCTCTGTCTTTATTTCTCTCTCTCTTTCTCTCTCTCTCTCTCTTTCTCGCTCTCTCTCCCTCTCTCTTTCTCTCTCTCTCCTTCTCTCTCCCTCTCTCTTTCTCTCTCCCTCACTCTTTCTCTCAACCCTGTCTTTATTTCTCTCTCTCTCCATCTCTCTTTCTCTCTCCATCTCTCTTTCTCTCTCCCTCTCTATTTCTCTCCCTCTCTATTTCTCTCCCTCTCTATTTCTCTCCCTCTCCCTCTCCCTCTCTCTTTCCATCTCTCTTTCTCTCTCCCTCACTCTTTCTCTCAACCCTGTCTTTATTTCTCTCATCTCTCCCTCTCTCTTTCTCTCTCCCTCACTCTTTCTCTCAACCCTCTCTGTCTTTATTTCTCTCTCTCCATCTCTCTTTCTCTCTCCCTCTCTATTTCTCTCCCTCTCTCTTTCTCTCCCTCTCTATTTCTCTCCCTCTCCCTCTCTCTTTCTCTCTCCATCTCTCTTTCTATCTCCTGCACTCTTTCTCTAAACCCTCTCTGTCTTTATTTCTCTCTCTCTCCCTCTCTCTTTCTCCCTCTCTATTTCTCTCCCTCTCTATTTCTCTCTCTATCTTTCTCTCTCCCTCTCTCTTTCTCTCTTCCTCTCTATTTCTATCCCTCTCTACCTCTCTCTTTCTCTCTCCCTCTTTATTTTTCCCTCTCTCTTTCTCTCTCCCTCTATTTCTATCCCTCTCTATTTCTCTCTCTTTCCCTCTCTCTTTCTCTCAACCCTCTGTCTTTATTTTTCTCTCTCTACCTCTTTCTCTCTCTTTATTTCTCTCTTTATCTCTTTATTTCTTTCTCTCTCTCTCCCTCTCTCACATTCCTACCACAGATGAAGTTTCATTGTGAGTTCCCCGCTGCCTGTAGCTCACTCCAGCTGCTGCTCCATATCTGTAATAAACAACATCTGACAATCTGCGCTGTACTAAATAAAAAACCTTCGGCACAAACATGAATGTCATTTCCCTTTTGGAAATGTTTTGTTAACTATACATTCCAACCATTGAACAGGAAGTGTTGTGGACTGCAGCTCCATCAGATACAGTCTTTACATTATACAGTACGCCATGTTCCATCAGCTAAACACTCATATGAGAAACACCCTGAACTGGTCAGGAGTCCAATCTAGCAGTCTGTGGACAGTTTATTGGTAACAGTGGGAGACTGTAGGGCGGGGCTGCTAGAAGGGCCCATGGTGCTAACATGGGCATTGGCCCAAGGTCTATCTGTCGAGACCAGGCCTTGTGTCACTAGAAGCAGGCAGGCTAAACTCAGGGCAGCTGCCGAGACACACACTGATTCATAAAACAATCACACGCCTACACATGGTAGCATGCACACACACACACACACACACACACACACACACACACACACACACACACACACACACACACACACACACACACACACACACACACACACACACACACACACACACACACACACACACACACACACACTGTTGATCCTGCAACTCAGGGCTTCTAAATACAATCAGCACTGTTTTGATACTTCTCAATAAACATGTCCTGAATGGTTAATCAAAAGTCTGAGACGCTAATCACGCTCTCATAGTTCTTTCTCTCAGACAGATTCTCGGTCAAGCACCCCGTTAACGATGCTCAAAGCTTCACTTAACCAAAACATTTTAGGACAACCATCTACATTTATTTTCTGTCTACACACCAGTATAGTATTTATTAACCCAGTTAAGTACTACTACATACAGTACCAGTCAAAAGTTTGGACACACCTACTCATTCAAGGGGTTTTCTTAATTTGTACTATTTTCTACATTGTAGAAAAATAGTGAAGACATCAAAACTATGAAATAACACATATGGAATCATGTAGTAACCAAAAAAGTGTTAAATAAATCAACATATATTTTATATTTGAGGTGCTTCAAAGTAGCCACCCTTTGAATTGATGATAGCTTTTCACACTCTTAGGATTCTCTCACCCAGCTTCATGAGATAGTCACCTGGAATGCATTTCAATTAACAGGTGTGCCTTCTTAACCTGTTGGGGATGGGGGCGCTGTTTAGACTACTTATGCTAATTTGGCTAATTTTTTAAACGGCTTCCCACAAAATCCTTGATCGTACAATATGCATATTATTATTATTATTGGATAGAAAACAGTCTATAGTTTCTATAGGAGTTGAAATTTTGTCTCTAAGTGGAACAGAGCCCATTCTACAGCAATTTCCCTGACATGGAGTCAGATTTGAGAAATGTTGGCCACTCTTCTGAAGTCATTTAAAAGGGCACTGTCGTTGCTATGACTATACGGACACTTCTTACGTCTTCCCCTGGATGCCTTTACGTGATGACGATTCCAACGGGCTCGATTGCTCGTTCACAGGCCCTACAAATGAAAAAACCCTGAAGCTAGTCATTCTTTTGGAGCTGCGTAACGCACGTGCTGGACACCGACCCGCTCCTGTTCCAAGCGTTAGTTTAGCCTGTTATATTTCTCCGGTCATCTTTTCACTCGTTATAGGAGTTAAAAACATCATAAGGTAGTTAATTTAAAGCGTTTTATAGCAATTTATATCCGTTTAGTGCGATTTTGGGACATTTATTTTTGCAACGATGTGAAAAGTTGGGCATGCTTTTCAGTTCATCCCGAACTCAGTTGACATTTCCACATGGCAAGAGGACAGCTTTCCACCAAAAGACGATTTCTCCCAAGAAAGGATCCTTTGCCCAAGATACTGATGGAAGAACAGCTCAAGGTAGGACATTTTTATTATGATAAATCGTGTTTCTGTCGAAACATTTTAGTGGCTTAGGACGCCATGTTTTTTGACGTAGCTTCGCTTGGCGCAAACTGTATTGAAAAGTAAGGATAAATTAAAAAATGTAATAACGCAATTGTATTAAGAATTAAATTGTCTATCAATCCCTGTCCACCCTATATTTTTTAGTCACGTTTATGAGTATTTATGTATAAGAGTAGATCACTGTCTAAGTGGCGCAAGGACATTTTCTGACCAGCTGAGCTACATTTCACATTGTCTAACCATGATTTTGGTGGCTAAATATAAACATTTTCGATCAAACTGTATATGCATGTTGTAATGTGATGTTACAGGAGTGTCATCGGAAGAATTCTGAGAAGGTTAGTGAAAAAATTAATATCTTTTGGCGATGTTGACTTTTATCGCTCACTTTGGCTAGAATCAATGCTGGGCTGCTAATTGCTATGTGCTAAGCTAATATAACGATTTATTGTGTTTTCGCTGTAAGACACTTAGAAAATCTGAAATATTGTCTGTATTCACAGGATCTGTGTCTTTCGATTCGTGTATGCTGTGTATTTTTACGAAATGTTTGATGATTAGTAGTTAGGTAAACACGTTGCTCATTGTAATTATTCTAGTCCATTTGTGATGGTGGGTGCAATTGTAAACTATGCCATATACCTGAAATATGCACTTTTTTCTAACAAAACCTATCCCATACCATAAATATGTTATCAGACTGTCATCTAATGAGTTTTTTTGTTGGTTAGGGGCTATAAATATCTTAGTTTAGCCGAATTGGTGATGGCTACTGGTGTTGGTGGACAAATAAAAGATGGTGGATTATGCTAATGTGTTTTTAGGTAATAGATGTACATCTTTACATATTGTGTCTTCCCTGTAAAACATTTTAAAAATCGGAAATGTTGACTGGATTCACAAGATCTGTGTCTTTCATTAGCTGTATTGGACTTTAATGTGTGAAAGTTAAATATTTTAAAAAAATATTTTTTTTGAATTTCGCGGCACTGGTTTTTCAGTGGGGGGGGGGGGGGTGTGCCGCTAGCGCCACGCTGATCCTAGACAGGTTAAAAGTTAATTTGTGGAATTTCTTTCCTTCTTCATGCGTTTGAGACAATCAGTTGTGTTGTGACAAGGTAGGGTTGGTATACAGAGGATAGCCCTATTTGGTAAAAGACCAGGTCCATATTATGGCAAGAACAGCTCAAATAAGCAAAGATAGACAACAGTTCATCATTACTATAAGACATGAAGGTCAGTCAAAATGCAACATTTCAAGAACTTTGAAAGTTTCTTCAAGTGCAGTCGCAAAAACCATCAAGCGCTATGATGAAACTGGCTCTCATGAGGACCGCCACAGGAAAGGAAGACCCAGAGTTACTTCTGCTGCAGAGGATTAGTTCATTAGAGTTACCAGCCTCAGAAATTGCAGCCCAAATAAATGCTTCACAGAGTTCCAGTAACAGACACATCTCAACATCAACTGTTCAGAGGAGACTACGTGAATCAGGCCTTCATGGTCGAATTGCTGCAAAGAAACCACTACTAAAAGACACCAATAATAAGAAGAGACTTGCTTGGGCCAAGAAACATGAGCAATGGACATTAGACCGGTGGAAACCTGTCCTTTGGTCTGATGAGTCCAACTTTGAGATTTTTGGTTCCAACCGCCGTGTCTTTGTGAGACGCAGAGTAGGTGAACGGATGATCTCCGCATGTGTGGTTCCCACCATGAAGCATAGAGGAGGAGGTGTGATGGTGTGGGGGTGCTTTGCTGGTGACACTGTCAGTGATTTATTTAGAATTCAAGGCACACTTAACCAGCATGGCTACCACAGCATTCTGCAGTGATATGCAATCCCATCTGGTTTGTGCTTAGTGGGACTATCATTTGTTTTTCAACCGGACAATGACCCATCACACCTCCAGGCTGTGTAAGGGCTATTTGACCAAGAAGGAGAGTGATGGAGTGCAGCATCAGATGACCTGGCCTCCACAATCAACCAACCTTAACCCAATTGAGATGGTTTGGGATGAGTTGGACCGCAGAGTGAAGGAAAAGCAGCCAACAAGTGCTCAGCATATGTGGTGAACTCCTTCAAGACTGTTGGAAAAGCATTCCAGGTGAAGCTGGTTGAGAGAATGCCAAGCGTGTGCAAAGCTGTTACCAAGGCAAAGGGTGGCTATTTGAAGAATCTCAAATATAAAATATATTTTGATTTGTTTAACACTTTTTTGGTTAGTACATGATTCCATGTGTTATTTCATAGTGTTGATGTCTTCACTATTATTCTACAATGTAGAAAAAAGTCAAAATAAAGAAAAACCCTTGAATAAGTAGGTGTGTCCAAACTTTTGACTGGTACTACAGTTATTAGGCAAAATAAGCCAAAATATTATCAGATGCCATTACTCTACAAGCAACATTGAGGTGATATCTTAAATAACCATTACACATCGTAATTCATCTGTAAATACAAGAGGTCAGGTAAATAATCTGATTTACTCCTTCCTCTGGGTTTATGAGTCTGCTGCTTACCGTAGAGGATCCTCTGAATCCTCCTTGTCATAACCGTCCCTCAGAGTCCTGGCCAGGAAGAAGATTGCCCCAGAGGCCACCAATAGGAAGCCAGCCACCGACGCTATAGCGATGCCCACCACCAGAGGTTCTGACACATACTCCTCACAGTGTTCCCCGCGGTACCACCAATTCTCTCCTACACGACATCTAGAACCACACAGAACAGCATTAGAACCATATGCATCTCAAACACACACATGCACACACACATCCCTATAGTGAATTCATCATGTCAGTGTCCTTAACTAAACTCCCACCCACCTGCAGATGGCTCCCTTGCCAGGGATGACATCACACTTCCCATCGTTGAGACAGAAGTCCTCCTGCAGGTCACAGATACTCTGGCACGGCAGTCCGTCCACGCTGAAGTAACCCGCGTCACACACACACTCCGCCTCCCCGGACCAGCGGTTCACCGTGCACATCGAATACTCATTACACGCTTGGAACTTGCAGGGGTTTGCCTGGTTGCCTGGCAACGACAAAGAAAACATAAACAAACGTGTTTTGTGTGACCTCAGTTCTACCATCTGAGAACCTGGTGACTCAGGGATGGGGGTTTGACTGTGCTGGTGATGGTGGTTAAAGCCCACTAATTCTAAAATAACACATAAATACACCACAAAAAATATATGTTAGAATGTTTCAGACTTTAGTCGTAAATTGGCTGATGATGACGTACCCAGAGCACTTAAGTTGTCACTATCGGAACATTCTAGAAAAGAGCTAACTATTCTAACCCTAACTCTGACTCCAACCTTAACTCTCTAACTCTAACCTTAACAAATACCTTGTCTTTTTCTAATCTGACGCCCTGTGGAGACCTTACAGTAATGTGTGACATGATTAAGCATCAGTGTTACAGTAGATGATTATGATTGGCTCAGACAGATTACAACACAGATTATACTGTAACGACCCAGCCGGCCTTATAGAATAGCACCATGGTGACTCATCCTCATTATGACACATACTGTACAGTACTGTTGCTGGTCACATTTTACATCTGCCCAGACGAGGGTTGCAAAATTCCCAGGTTTTCCAGAAGACCTGGTTGGAGGATTCTGGATTTCCTGCTTAATCCCTCCTGATTCCTGGAATCCTCCAACTGGGATTTTGGTAAATCCAGGGAATTTATTGAAAGTTCCCGGAATTTTGCAACCCTAGCCCAAACAGAAGTGTCAACCACATGAGATCACCATCCCCGGGGCCACAGTATCAAAGCCATTGACACATTGAGATCGTTATGCTATTTTTGTGGGCTCTTTGAGTTACAAAGTGTTGAGAAAACAACTTGCTTCATAACTAGAGAGTCATCTCACTTCAATGACTCAATACAGCAATCTCCTGCTGATGTGTTAATGTGAGAAGTTTGTGTTAGGTCAGCGTGCCATTGCTTCTGTTGTCGACTTTCACATCTTTCAAGATCCAATAATGAAACCCACCTATAAAAGATCATCCACCAAACGGACATTAGTGTCAGGAAATGCTTCACAACAATGAGCAATTGTTGACATGATTTCATAAATTTCCTACTCTCACTGCAGAATAACATCACTCAAGACTCAAGTATAACTTGTTTGCAGCTGAGGTTTACCTGATTCCACATCCAGTGAGTATTTGTCTATGGCCAGGTTCATGGTTTGGAAGGCTGAGTTAGCGAAGTCCTCTAGGATAAGGTAGACAGTGTTGGTGACCCCCCGAGAGACGGGCTTCCCGAACTTCATCCTGCTGTTCACCACGATGCTGCCGTTACGGAAATTCAGGATCTCCAGGTTCTGGAAGTTGCTGAGGTTGGACTGCAGGTAAGGGACGAGCTACAGACGAGAAGGAGACATTGTTACTTTATGCTTCCCCAAAACACCAAGATATACTGTATCCCACAGGTACTGTATGACTTGTGACAAATCCAATAACAATGGAAACAGTTCATTAGAAAGTTCTACTGCAGAATCCATTATATGCAACATATTACAATATTCACAGCAATGAAAATGGTCAAATGGACTTGAGTAGGCCGTCTCTACGCATACTGAACATTAATTTATGGCCCCCATACCCCAATGTTACTGCAGATAACCCCATATATCCTTTACCAGTTCGAGGAACCTCTGCTCCAGGGCTTTGTACTCTGTGGAACTCTTGTTGAAGAGGTCCTCAGAGAACATCATGTTGGTCACCCTCAGGCTAAAGAACACCATCAGATCCTTGCCAGGGCTCTTCGCCATGGCGATGCTGCCCACGTCTGATCCGTGGGCGATGCTGGAGTACCCACTGCTGTCCCCGTCCATGTGACTCATTCCGTCATACACTTCGAAGGTGAGGTCAATTTCCGGTATGGGGGAGTCTGGTGCGTAGTCTCCAACCTCTTGAATTGAAGTGCCGACTTCTAGTTCGTATGTGTCGTGAGCTGGGGAAGGGGGTGCTGGCGCCATACTAACATCTCCTTCTTCAATGCTAACATCTGACTCTTCTGCTGCCTGAAGCAGGTTTTCTGTGGGTCTGAATGTTGGCTGGAAGAATGGAGGTAGGATCGTTGGGGCAATTTCAGGTGTCTCAGAGATTTCAATGTCACCATGTGGTGCTATTTCGGTGGTGGCTGGATGGTGTGTGGCTTCCTCCTCTTCCGGTACAGAGTCAGATATACGAGTGAAGGGAGATTCCTTCTCGGGGGATAAGATGCTATGAGACTCTATGACTTCCGGGGCTGCTGTACCTGCAGCCACAACAAATATTTCATCTTCAGCTAGGTCCTCCTCTGAGATGTCAAGGGATGGGAGTAGTGTGGCCAAGGGCTCTGCGACCTCCGCCCCCTGTTCCTCCAAGATCTCCACCTCTCCGTCTTCATCCTCAGGATCGGGCACCAAGAGTAAAGGTCTGTCGGTGAATGCTTCGATCTCTGGTGGTTCGGCGGTGATCATATCGAAGATGGACTCCTTGACTGTGAACAGCTCCATGTCTATGAAGGTAGGTGACTCTGTGACTGTGGGGAGTTCAAGCTCTATTGGACTGGTTGGCTCCGACAGCTCCTCAACAGAACCATGGGTCTCAGCTGCTGGCCCTTCCAACACGAGGGCCTCAGTGGTGTAAAACTGAGGATAGGGATAATCAGTGACTGGTGCTATGATGGTGAATGGTTCGCTTGGGTAATAATCGTCATACATCCCAGAGGCCTCCAGCGTCTGTATGGAGAGCTCCACGGTCAGGGTCTCTGCGGTCCAGAACACAGGGGCTTCAGCGGTGGTCGTGTAGTCAGGTCGGGTATTAATGTCTTGGGTCACAGGCAGTCTGTCCAAGAAAGGCCGTTGTGGCTCTTCCTCAACTGGGGCAGATTCTGGATGGGACTCAAAAGGACCCATATCCTCTGGAGATTCAGTCAGGACAGATTCTGGATGGGACTCAAAAGGACCCATATCCTCTGGAGATTCAGCCAGGACAGATTCGGTGATCTCTTCCCCCTTCTCCTCCTCCTTCTTCTCTTCCTCCTTCGGTTCCACTTCTGGATCTGGTAAATGCACCTCCCCCACCACAGAATCCTCCTCCTCCTCTATGTAGTCCGTCTCCTCAGTTGTCACGGGAAACCATGGCAAGACGTCAGCCCCTTGGTCATCCCCAGAGAAGCCGGAGCCAGAACCAGCATCCAAATCTGTGTCTACTCTGGGAGGTGCCGGGACCGGGGCCTCTGTGGTCTGTGGTTGTGAAGGGGAGGAGGTAGAGGAGCCTCCAGCACCAACCACACCATCCCCATCGGGAGTATGAGAGTCTTGCTGAGTGTTGCTGAGAAGAAATCCCTCTTCTTCAATATTTCCATTATCTAGAAAAACAGGAAAAACACATGTTGTTACTGGAACATGGAATCTCCCTTCTCTTCAGTGAAGGGAAACAGAGTGAAAACACAGAATAGAGGAGAATCCATGAGGTTAACAATGGAGAAATGGTTTCAAATCTCAGATTTGAATGTGTTTTTTTGTGTTGTGTGTTACTGTGTGGTTGACAGTATTCAAGGTGATGTGAATGTCGTGATTTAGGAGGTAGAAACAGGACTGCTCACTCTCTGCAGGGACAGCAGTGGTGCTGGGTAGCAAGGTGGTTTCATCCAGAACGAACACATCATTTTCACTGGCCACAACGCTCCCGGAGCCTTTCAAAGGGTCCATAGGAAACAGGAAATCATCCTTCTTCAGGAAGATGTTGCTGACATCCAAGTCTTGGCCAGGAGCATCTGGTGGTTTCTCAGCAGCCAGAACATTGTCCTGACACACCAGGAAGAAAAGACAAAGGTTGATAAAAGTGCCATGACATTATTCTTACATTCTACTAACGTAAGAGAAATGTACGTCTAGTAACTCACACTTAAATTAACGTCCACGTGTATTGTTGTCTACCTTTAGCCTGAACGGGAGGCTGGCAGACACGGCAGACATAGAAAATGCCAAGAATATACCTAGATTAGGCTGGCTAGAGGAAAGATAATCCTAAATCCTCTATCTATATGGGAATTGCCTGGATGATACACCTGGGCTGGCCATGCCCCAAGGATGGACACACGCAACTACAGTACATAGAACTACATAGACTTACATAGACCTACATACACCAACCCATGCATACATAAATGCAAAAATACCCACATTTTCCCATGCACAGATCAAAAAGCGCATGCATAGGATGACAGATATGATCACGTATACATTCAATAGTCCTTATAGAAGTCAAAGTGGAGAAAAAAATGATCCTCAACATCTTCAATGAATTACAGTGGAAATTCATCCTTCTTCTATCCGGACTAACTTCAGTGGAAAGACATTGTACTGGCACGCAGAAGATACATTTGGACACAAAAGCCGGCCCTCTGTGCCTCCCAAGCTGCAGCTGCAGATTAGTTGTGTTTTTCTCTCTCACAAGGTTGAGTTGTAACAGAGTGTTTTTCTCTCACAAGGTTGAGTTGTAACAGAGTGATTCTCTCTCACAAGGTTGAGTTGTAACAGAGTGATTCTCTCTCACAAGGTTGAGTTGTAACAGAGTGATTCTCTCTCACAAGGTTGAGTTGTAACAGAGTGATTCTCTCTCACAAGGTTGAGTTGTAACAGAGTGATTCTCTCTCACAAGGTTGAGTTGTAACAGATACAGATGTAGCCCTTGATATGTGTACTTCACAAAGTAAATATTCAGAAACACAAAATACCTCACGATAAACTAAATCTGAGTGAAATTCACATATACATCGCTAGCAACAGATGCCCTATATGGATGAATGGAACAGTACAGGCCTTTTAACCTCAACATATGTTCTGTATTAGTATGTCCTGCTCAAGGGACAGAGAAACACACACACACACACACACACACACACACACACACACACACACACACACACACACACACACACACTTCATCTTCCACAATGAAAATGGGCTTCCTGCAAACAGCCATGTGACTTAGTGAGACCGTCAAACCGGGTTGTGTTCACACAAATGAGCAGAGCGTCATTGTCTTTCACCACAGGATAAACAAAACGTTGTGTTATGCCCAAAGGACAACAATAAAGCTCTGTTTGGTCAAAGTGGACCCGTTTAATAACGAATGGACTTCAGATGTGCTTATCTTTATTAACTACCAGTAACTGCCTTGTGCCTGTGTTAGACCCCAGGACGCTTGCCATTACCTGAGAGAACGAGAGAGAACACATGGTAGGCAAGACAAATTGGACAACGCCATTCAGCCAAAACAGGATTGTAAATCACTTTAATAAAGGGATGAGAAAAAATAGGAAAAAATTGAGGGAGTAAATTCTGAGATTATTAAGTTTGTTCCAAGTCAAATGTGTATTTGTAATTACAGTCTATGAGAAAAGCGGATCATTCGGCATAATAAATTCATATCATATTTCCACTCAAACCAGATTTCTTTCGATATTTCTCAGTGATTGAACACAACTGTTTGCTTAATATGGCATGCTGACTTGCGTCTTGAGAATAGTTTTGTGGAAAATGGACTTGACTATTTTTACAGACTTTTACTGAACTGAGACAGCTGGGTATGAATTCCATTTTCCAAAGCAACTTTAGCAACAAATGACATTCATTTTAGTGTAGCCTACACACCAACACACATTGAAGTAGCAATGTCATCAACTACATATTCAGTTGACTATATTGTTAAACGGATGCGATACACAATGTTCCATCAGGACAATGTGGAGCAGTGAACTGACACTCACCATCATGTCATTGGACTCTTCTGGTTTGGTGGTGGGTCTCCCTCCCAGAAACAAGTTATCAACTGGAAAATAAAACAGTCATACACAAATCAACTGGAGAACCCTTTTACCTTTTCACACAAATCCCAGGACTAAAGCCTTATTTAGCAGTGGTCGCCTGTTCCTGGAGCGCTCCTCTCTGAGCAAGCTTTTGTTTCAGCACTAACACACTTAATTGTACTAGATCAACTAATCCTCAATACTATTATTATTCTGGTTAGGTGTGTTAGTTCTGGGCTGGAATAAAAGCCTCATAATGTAGCTCTCTAGGACCAGAGTTCATGACCCCCTGTTCTACAGTTTTCCCGGTCTGTAGACCTACCTCGCTCTAGGTGCAGTGAGTCAGTGTCTGCATCCAGAGTGGTGTTGCTCATGAAGTTCTCCTTGTGCAGGGCTTCAGTGATGTAGTTTCGGAAGTCTGTTATGGTGTAGACCACGGTGGGGCGTTCAACAGCATCACGGTAAGACTTCTCCACCACGTTGGACTGGAGGTTGATGTAGTCCATGGTCTCGTTACTGATGCCTGCCCCGTCCACCTCCAGAGTCACTGCGTAGTGGACTACCACAGACAACATACCCCTAGAGGAACAACATTCATTTGAGAGAGAGAGAGAGAGAGAGAGAGACATTGAGTAACAGAGAGACACATTGAGGAACAGAGAGAGAGACACATTGAGGAACAGAGAGACACAATGAGGAACAGAGAGAGAGACACATTGAGGAACAGAGAGACACAATGAGGAACAGAGAGAGACACATTGAGGAACAGAGAGAGAGACACATTGAGGAACAGAGAGACACAATGAGGAACAGAGAGAGACACATTGAGGAACAGAGAGAGACACAATGAGGAACAGAGAGAGACACATTGAGGAACAGAGAGAGAGACACATTGAGGAACAGAGAGAGACACATTGAGGAACAGAGAGACACAATGAGGAACAGAGAGAGACACATTGAGGAACAGAGAGAGACACATTGAGGAACAGAGAGAGACACATTGAGGAACAGAGAGAGACACATTGAGGAACAGAGAGAGACACATTGAGGAACAGAGAGAGAGACACATTGAGGAACAGAGAGAGAGACACATTGAGGAACAGAGAGAGAGACACATTGAGGAACAGAGAGAGAGACACATTGAGGAACAGAGAGAGAGACACATTGAGGAACAGAGAGAGAGACACATTGAGGAACAGAGAGACACAATGAGGAACAGAGAGAGACACATTGAGGAACAGAGAGAGACACATTGAGGAACAGAGAGACACAATAAGGAACAGAGAGACACATTGAGGAACAGAGAGAGAGATACATTGAGGAACAGAGAGACACATTGAGGAACAGAGAGACACATTGAGGAACAGAGAGAGACACATTGAGGAACAGAGAGAGACACAATGAGGAACAGAGAGAGACACATTGAGGAACAGAGAGAGAGACACATTGAGGAACAGAGAGAGACACATTGATTAACAGAGAGAGACATTGAGGAACAGAGAGACACATTGAGGAACAGAGAGAGACACATTGAGGAACAGAGAGACACAATGAGGAACAGAGAGAGACACATTGAGGAACAGAGAGAGAGACACATTGAGGAACAGAGAGAGACACATTGATTAACAGAGAGAGACATTGAGGAACAGAGAGACACATTGAGGAACAGAGAGAGACACATTGAGGAACAGAGAGAGACACATTGAGGAACAGAGAGACACAATGAGGAACAGAGAGAGACACATTGAGGAACAGAGAGAGACACAATAAGGAACAGAGAGACACATTGAGGAACAGAGAGAGAGACACATTGAGGAACAGAGAGAGACACAATAAGGAACAGAGAGACACATTGAGGAACAGAGAGAGACACATTGAGGAACAGAGAGAGAGACACATTGAGGAACAGAGAGAGAGACAATAAGGAACAGAGAGACACATTGAGGAACAGAGAGAGAGACATTGAGGAACAGAGAGACACATTGAGGAACAGAGAGACACATTGAGGAACAGAGAGAGAGACACATTGAGGAACAGAGAGAGAGACACATTGAGGAACAGAGAGAGAGACATTGAGGAACAGTGAGGGGTGCCCTCATCTTGGATAAGGTTGCATGGCTCAAATGTCTCAAGTAGAAATTATTGTTACACTTTACTTAGAGCCCACAGGTATAATGAATTATGATTCAGTCATAATGCTCTCATAGGGATCACAAGTGATTCCCAGTCTGTTGAATAGATGCCACATAATAAGACATCATGTCATGTTGGACGTAATAAAACATTATAAGAGCTGACAAAACACTTAAAAGAAGTCATAAAAATTAGGGAAAGTGCTGTGAAAACATAATTAGTGATTGTGTGAATTTACAGGGTTGGTTAAATAGGTCCTAGCTTAGAGGTCCTAGCTTAATTATTACAGAGGTCCTAGTTTAGGCACAGTGCAGTCAAAAATGTGATTTTCCTGTGTTTTATAGATATTTCCACACAATGAGGTTGGAATTTTACTGTGAAAATTATGATAATGCCCTTTAAGTATAAGAGCTGTTTAAAAAGACAGTGTAACGGTCGTCAGAGTCGTTCTCCTCCTCAGACGAGGAGGAGCATGGATCGGACCAACACGCAGAGTGGGTAGTGCTCATGATAATTTATTGAATCGAAATTGAACACTAACATGAAACAAAATAACAAAATGAATACAACCGACAACAGTCCCGTGTGGCACGAATACAAACACGGAAACAAACACCCACAACACACACGTGAAACCCAGGCTGCCTAAGTATGATTCTCAATCAGGGACAACGATTGACAGCTGCCTCTGATTGAGAATCAAACACGGCCGAACACAAACATCCCAACATAGAAAATCACACATGGTCAGGGCGTGAGTTGGGTGGGTTTGTCTAACTAAATAAATACAAGACAAAAGAAAACAGGTCAGGAACGTGACAGACAGCCTGAAATTTCTGCCTTTGTTGGTGGTATGGAGCTTATGCCTTTCCATGGTTAGATCACCATGCGGTCAATTATTTAATAGAACAATTAGAGAGTTTCAAACCTCTCTGCCAATACCAGCTAGTTTTCAGTTTTCCCCTCCTAACTCAGACCACTCCCAGACAGTCCTAGGGAAATTCTCGCTTGAGAAATTGTTCATTGCTAAGAAGATATTTCTGTTTCTTTTTGACTATTTTAACTGAAAATAATCACAGTAAGGTACATAATTGTTACCCAGAAATCATTTGATATTGAAATAAAAACGTCTGCATTGGACCTTTAAAGTGGTCCTAGCTTGGAGAAGCTATATCCTAATCTAGATAGTGTGATCTGAGGCATACTATTTCCCCCTAGTGTGGGAGAACCTGGTCAGTTTATGACCATCTTCACTTTCTCCCCCCTGACAGCCCAATTCTCCTTCAGCTCTAATTCCCTGGCAGCTCCGTTTAAAGGCTGCATGCTAACAGGGCTTTATATGACCTGCAGAACAAACTGTGGAGAGCCGAAGGTGGTTTAAAGGCCTCACTGCTCGCAACGTTTCGTTTTCCACGATGCCAGTTTGTAGGGAAACCAGTGCGGGGCTAAACCCGCGGGGGAGTCTGGCCTGGAGCCTCTGTACTGGTTGACAGTCAGGAGAAAATTGATCTTGTCATAAAGCTCTGCCTTTAATCGCATCATCATGACTGGCAGGGGGGCAGCGGGGTGAGCGATGGGGCTTACACCAGCTAGGGGGTGATTGACCATTGCAAGGCCATTAACTGTAAATTGGAGCAAAGTCCATTGCAGAACTCGTGTAATATAAAGACGCCAACTTAGAAAACACATAGAAGTCCAATGTGACATGGAGCCAAAAGGAATCACACGTGTTAGCTTCGTTTATTGTGCTTTTCGTGTCTGCAATGGTGCCGATGCACGGAGCTATAATGATTGACAGACATTGGAAGTATGCTTGTATTGCTGGTAAACATAGTGTGGAACAACTGTTCTGAAGACTGTGGCAAGCAAGCAGAAAACATCTAACCATGCAGTAGGTACGGTAAAGGCTTGGTTCTTTGGCTGAGCCAGACACAGATGCACATGCATTTCCCATTAGTAGATATACATGTGAGATAGACTCAGTGGGATTTGGGTTAGCTCAACTGTGCAGTCATAATGGTTGAACTGGGAGTGATAGCATTGCAATGAGATGGATTTATCATGCTCCAGTGCACTTTCACACAGGTATCTAGCCTGTTATTACAGCACTCTCCAGGACATCATCAACTGTACTGTGTGTGTCAGTGGTCGTTGTCATGGATTTAGGAGCCATAAATCCTGACATGGGAACGCATTAACAGTAACCAGGTTTCCAGCCATCCTTTTAATGTGAGTAAAGTACATGTTGGATAAAAAATGTCACGACAGGCCTGATGGGAACAGCAAATCTGTCGGTAAATCTGTCGGTAAATCTGTCGGTAAATCTCAAAGGTGGGAATTCATTATGCGAGATATGGCGGTGGAAACGCCTTTATGTGAATATATTGATAAATATTGAGGGTCTTATTCTGGTTGACATGATGATCGATGCTTGGCTGGCTGCCGTTTGACAAATAAAAATGATTATCCATAACAATCTCATCATTAAAGTAGCCTGCTGTATATGACATCTGTTGGCTAGAGTGCACATGCCAAAGTCATAGTGAGCACATTCACTACATAACGCAACATTTGTGGTGAAAAAATACATCATTAGAGTTGTGAAGGAAACCCATTTAACTTGGATTTTTTATTCAGTACATGGGAATTTAACCGCAAAAGTTATTTCCATGTGCACTACATCATCACGCACAGCGTTTTATCTGCAACAAGCATGTGGTTTTTATGCAGATATTAGAATATTTGCATGAACATCTGTAGCCAATTGGATGTAAACCTTGTGAGACAGTCATTTGGGTCAGAAGAAAGAAAATATGCTTACCTTTGGAGGTCCTTCTGAGGCCTGGACACATTTGGAAAAGACAAAGAAATATTACAACTTGATACTGAAATAGCATATTGCCTGTTCAATTAAATGGGATGATTTATAGGTAGTAGATCAATGGATTTATAGCTGTTAATGACGCTTACCTGAATTCAACTACAAAGACCTTCTTGAATCCTGGTAACCTTTCAAATGCATCTTCAATCTAGATGAGAACGATGAAAAGAAAACACACTAAGTTAATTACCACGTCAAGTTGGAGCTTTTCGCCTCCCGGGTGGCGCAGTGGTCTAGGGCACTGCATCGCAGTGCTAACTGCGCCACCAGAGTCTCTGGGTTCGCGCCCAGGCTCTGTCGCAGCCGGCTGCGACCGGGAGGTCCGTGGGGCGACGCACAATTGGCATAGCGTCGTCCGGGGTAGGGAGGGTTTGGCCGGTAGGGATATCCTTGTCTCATCGCGCTCCAGCGACTCCTGTGGCGGGCCGGGCGCAGTGCGAGCCAGCCAAGGGGGCCAGGTACACGGTGTTTCCTCCGACACATTGGTGCGGCTGGCTTCCGGGTTGGAGGCGCGCTGTGTTAAGAAGCAGTACGGCTGGTTGGGTTGTGCTTCGGAGGACGCATGGCTTTCGACCTTCGTCTCTCCCGAGCCCGTACGGGAGTTGTAGCGATGAGACAAGGTAGTAATTACTAGCGATTGGATACCACGAAAATTGGGGAGAAAATGGGATAAAAATAAAAAAATAAAAAAATAAAAAATTGGAGTTTTTCTCAGGAGAATGAAAAAGATCCACCCTGTTCGCCAGACATGCCTGCATCTACACCAGTACTGTGAATCCTTTACGCCACTAGTTAGCAATATCATTCTCAGTCCAGGATCACATAGTATGATCAATTACTGCAGTATAGACAAAAATCAAGTCAGTCCCCTGTCCTAGTCTGTGTAGTGGCTGTCTGTGTGCTAAAGCTATCCTCTAGGATCTGTGCCACCTCCCTTCTTTCCCCTCTTGGCCAGGAGCAGTAAGGCTATGTCCTGTTGTTTTCTTATTCATCCTCTCTGTATGTCTGCATCTCAAATGGCACCCTATTCCCTATTTAGTGCACTACTTTTGGCCCGGCCCCATGGGGCTCTGATCAGGCCCTGGTCAAAAGCACTATTGGGAAATAGGCGGCCATTTGGGACACAGCCCATGTCTATAACTAATGGCCTCTGCTCTGACATAAACTCTGGCTCTGCCGGAGAAAAGGCCAAAATGTGAGGTGGCAACATCCAGCGATGGGAATACACCGTCCGTCACTGTGCGTTCCCAACAGAGGACATGTTTCCAGAGCTGTCACACTGACTGGTGGACCTCTGATTTTCCCAGGCAGCTTTCTTCCTGTTCTTTAGTGAATACAGTATATAGCTGGCAAGCCCAAACAACCAGTACAACATTCGAAAGCTGATAACAGTAAATAGATACAGTAGAATATATATATATATTTCATCCTCTTCCGAACTTTCTGTTTGTACTCTGTACACGCAAAAGTTAATAATGTAAAATACACTGTACAAAACATTAGAAACACCTGCTTTCCACGACAGATGGATCTTTTATTGATGTCACCTGTTAAATCCAGTTCAGTCAGCGTAGATGAAGGGGAGAAGACAGGTTAAAGGATTTTTAAGCCTGGAGACAATTGAGACATGGAGTGGGTATGTGTGACATTCAGAAGGTGAATGGGCAAGACAAATTATTTAAGTGCCTTTGAACGGGGTATGGTAGCAGGTGCCAGGCACACCGTTTTGAGTGTTTCAAGAACTGCAACGTAACAGTTTCCCGTGCGTATCTAGAATGGTCCACCACCCAAAGGACATCCAGCCAACTTGACACAACTGTGGAAAGTACTGGAGTCCACATGGGCCAGCATCCCTGTGGAACGCTTTCGATACCTTGTAGAGTTCATGCCCCAATGAATTGAGGCTGTTCTGAGGGCAAACGGAGGTGCAACTCAATATTAGAAAAGTGTTCCTAATGTTTTGTACACTCAGTGTACATCCTGTATGTCAAAAGTAAGGAAACAAAAACAAAAGCGGGTGTCAAAAACGACGGGACCAATCAATTGCTTTTACCAAGAGCCTGTACAGGGACAGGAGTATACCAACTTTACTGTACCTTATGGGTGAAATGTTTGACCACGCGTTGGTAGTAGAAGCTAGAGGGGTCTCTCAGGCCGTCGTTGTAGTTCTCTCCCTTCAGCTGGATGCTGAGTTCCACCACCTGCTCCTTCATGGGTGTGAAAGGCCTCGTCATGATGTCCTCGATCTCATTGCCCAGCTAAACACAGGACACAAAAACAGATCACAAACAGCTCACATCATTACAATATCACTT
The DNA here is from genome assembly GCF_029448725.1 of Salvelinus fontinalis. Taxonomy (NCBI): domain Eukaryota; kingdom Metazoa; phylum Chordata; class Actinopteri; order Salmoniformes; family Salmonidae; genus Salvelinus; species Salvelinus fontinalis. The sequence continues at coordinate 46,673 of NW_026601511.1, forward strand.
CACTCACATTCATTTCAGTAGACAGTGTCTTTAATCTATAGCTGATGCACCTCTCTTATTGTGTGTTTAAGAAGGCTTCTATCCTTTATGATGTAACAATTTGATTATTGAATCTGTATTTTATTGATTGTAATAATAATAACTTCATCATTGCTTACCGCATTTTCCACCTCTGTTATGATATCTTGAATCCCTAGGAAGTCATCATTTGTTTCTTCTGGTTCTCCTGTGACCCTATAACGATCACCGTTATTGTTCTCCTCTGCATCCCTATAACGATCGCCATTATTGTTCTCCTCTGTGTCCGTCAAAATTCCAGTTTCAGTGGTGACCTCATGAGTAATCTCCACAGCAGCCTCCTGTGTCGCCTCTGGAATGGACTCACCTGCAGCCTCTGTGGTTATCTCCGCTGCAGCTTCTGAAGGCTCTAGAATGATCTCTTCGGAAGCCTCTTCTGTAGTTTCTGTAATTATCTTTTTGGAAGCCTCTTCTGTGTCTTTTGGAATGATCTTGTCTACTGCCTCAGATGGGACCTCTTCTGAAGCCTCTGGAGTTTCCTCCTCTGAAGGTTCTGGAATGTCCTCCTCTGAAGTTTCTGGAATTTCCTCCTCTGAAGGTTCTGGAATTTCCTCCTCTGAAGGTTCT